>NC_069504.1:476613481-476815981 GCF_027579735.1 Bombina bombina | reverse complement strand
CCGACATGAAAATATAAATATTTCACATTACAAAGTTCTTTACAGCAGAATATGTTCTTTTTATTCCTAAATACATATTTCTACATATATCTGATGTTTTTGTGGTACAATAAATATATCTATACCTGTATAAATATATATATGATTATATACAGGTATTGAAATATACATATATATAGGAATATATATTTATAAATACTTAGAACATATTCTGCTACGTGCAGAACATTGGAATGTGAAATATTTACAGTAAATACACAGTAAAACACTTTATTAAAAAATGATTATTGCATAAATATGTTTTTACATGTTTTCATCTATTTGACTGCAAAGGTCTCCAATGCACTTATATACATATGTATACATATGTATTTATGTGTTTATATGTGTCTGTATATGTGTATGTACACACAAATAAACATATATATATATATATATATATATATATATATACAATTCAAGAGTTGCTCACTGTAAGTTGCGCTCTCCCTGAGCGTCCTGTCGAACACCAGTATCCGGCACTATGGAGAGTGAGCGGGGGACACACCCCCTGTAGAGATCCTATTAATTGGCTGCAGCTCCAGACGTGTCTGCCACACACGCTCCAGGGCAAATACAAAGTACAAAAAGGAAGTTGCGCTCGATGTAGTAGGAACTTGTAGTAAATGAAGATATTCCAGGCAGGAAATATGAATAAAAGCCACGTTTATTTCAGAAAAAAAATAAAAACTGAAAAAAAGGACTAAAAACACAGAGTCCTTAAAAAAGCCAGCAGTGACTTGGTCAATCAGGTTGGTGAGATGATCCTCATGCAGACATGTTTCGTGCTATTTGCGCACTTGTTCACTGCTTCAGTGAACAAGTGCGCAAACGCACAAACATGTCTGCATGAGGATCAGCTCACCAAAAAAAAATAATAATACTCTAATACATGTGGTTAGCACCACACTGGAGAGAGTATTGTACCTTCTGCAGCAGATAGTGACATAGCAGTGCCAGTGGCGTCACCTATGGGGGTGCGAGCCGCACCTGAGTGACACCCTCCAGGGGGTGACACAAAAAAATTCAAAGAAATACAATGTTGAGATGCATAGATTATTTTATTAGAGGCTGGCATTTGTGAACATTAGTGGGACTGGGGAAGTTGTAGACACACATTTTTTTTGCCCCTTGAGCCAGTGCTGCAATTTCAACAAATAGTTTTCCCGGCTGCTTTTGCTTGTTTGTACTTTGCTCCTCCCCTGCCCAATTTCACTATGAATGTTGTGGGTGTGCCATGGGGCTTGCAAAGTTGCGTTGCTAGCCTAAACCTGCCTATCTGTGCTCACTGCCTCAGTGACATGCGGCCCAGGGCTGTGCACTGACAGACTTGGAACAGAGTCAGAGAGCAGAATTTTCTTAGTTTGCAGCCTAAACCTTTTCTTCAGTGATTTATTTTAGAGTGCTCTGTTATCTTTCAATTTGATGTTCTGCTGAGCCAGGGAGCAGCTCTAGGCATGAGCTTCATAATTAATGCAGTGCAGTTTACATATTTTGTATGTGTGTGTCTGAGTTTTTGTGTGTCTCAGTGTTTTTGTGTGTGTGTTTTTGTGTGTGTGTCTGAGTGTGTTTCCGAGTGTATGTGTGTGCATCTGAGTATGTTTTTAAGTGTGTCTGAGTGTTTGTATGTGTGTTTGCCTGTGTTTTTGTGTGTGTCTGCTTTCTGGGGGGGGGGTGACACCATGACTTACTGCACCGGGTGACACCAACCCTAGTGACGCCACTGTTTCTATCTCAGTCATTGGTGCATGCATTATTGTCAGCTGTTTCCCAAACTATAAATACCTTCCTGCAACACACCAACCTTTTTTAGAATACTGTGTTTTACCATTGCAACTATTCAATTTTCTGCAGGTTATTTTAGCAGGCTTCTAAGAGAGAAGAAATTAATTTAAATAGTTTTGTCCTAATTACTTGTTTTACTAAAGTATTGATCATCATCTCATACCCCTTTCCTGTTGAAGTAATTCCATCACTAACATTCTCAGAAACACTATACACAGTAGGGAATGACAGAGTAGGGAATAACATGAAATTTCCGGTACCGGGTTTACATCTCTATCTCACTTGGGTCCTGGCTACTTAGCTGTCACTCTGAACTTTCCAGTAGTCCAAGGGTAATACAACTGAGAATTGAGTTACAACTGCCAGTACTATGCCAATTGTATCCATAGTTCCCTAATCTGGGAATATCTACAACATGGACTCAATAACCTGTGCCCAACCCCACTACATGTTCCCCAATCAATAATTCCAACAACTTTGTCCCCCCCATGTGACCCCCTAACAACCCCACATCCACTAAAATATTCCATATCGCTGCAGAAACTGTTGGCGCTTTACAAATAACTGCTAATAATAATAATATTAACAAAACAGCAATCCCCTTTTATGATATGCATTAATGCAATCTGCACCATCTGTAGTACCTGCTACACAATCACCCCATGGAAAAAAGCTATAGCTAAACTCTAAAAACCCAATCTACATGAAGGTACCACTGCAACCTCCAAAAAGAAAGAGTAGCAGTCTGCCAGAGAACGAACAACAGCTCAGTGGCTTACACTATGGCCAGGTTACCACCAACTTCTTTTTTTTTTCTTCCCAATTGTGCTTTTCTACAGAAGAAATCTTTCCTGAAGTATATTATTCTGATCCAACCTAACAAGGTCAGTCCAGCCCCCTGAAATACCAGGCAATTCTCTTCTGAACAAGGGAAATGGCAACCCCAGCCAATAGTTTTCGAGTTCTTTTGGGCCTCGTCAGTGAGGTGCAAGCACATATCCCTTTAAAGGGACATAATACCATAATGCCTAAATCACTTGAACTGATGGCAGTATAACTGTAAAAAGCTGACAGGAAAATATCACCTGAGCATCTCTATGTAAAAAAGGAAGATATTTTACCTCACAATCTCCTCAGCTCAGCAGAGTAAGTTCTGTGTAAAAAGTTTATACTCAGCTGCTCAGCTGCAGGTAAAAAAAATTAAAAAAAATGAAGAAATGAACAGCAGCCAATCAGCATCAGCAGTGCTGAGGTCATGAACTCTTAATGTGATCTCATGAGATTTGACTTAACTCTCATGCAGATTTCATAGTAAGCTTCCTTTACCTGATTGGTAAAATAATATGAGAGTGCACGATGCTAGTCCCTTCAGATGTCCCAGGACAAACACACTAAAATGCTGCTTAGAAATCCTTTACAATGGGAGGTGGCTACTGAGGAACTTTTGAGGTAAAATATCTTTCTTTTTTACATAGAGATGTTCAAGTGATATTTTCTAATCAGCTTTTTACAGCAATGCTGCATCACTTTCAAGTGTTTAAACATTTGGGTATTATGGCCCTTTAAGCACATTGGGCAATGAGTCCATGCCTGGTTTCCACCATCACCCTTAGGGAGACTTTCTGCAACCTCCACAGTAAAAGTACACCTGCTTCACTAACCCCAATCATAAAACCCCAAAATTATAAAACTAAAAATGGTCAAGAAAATAAGAAAAATAAATCCCTAATTACTACTTAAAAAGGCCTAACCTAAAGTTAGATTTACAACCAAGCCAGTATTTTACCATCATGGCCGGTATATTTAAGGTTAAGATCAATGTATAGAAATAAAGGTCCTGTTATGGTAAAAAGTTATTTTAAGTGTGTTAAAAAATATAACCAATTGATCACTTCAAAACTACCATAGCTGCTTTTGTTTATGAGTTATGCTGCATAATTTATTTGTTAATTAATGACTAATTAGCATAGCTGGTATTCCATTTCCAAGAAAGGTATAAACCCTACCTAAAGTCTAGCTTAAACACTCTTCTTCTCTTTTGCCATTTTATAGCTGTTATCATTAAGTCCCTCTGTTAGTTTTTTTAAAACAACTTGAAATCAATCAGGGTTTTTCAACTATAATAAAGATTTTAAGTTAATTTAAAATTTAGACCTCCACTTCTCTGATTGGTTTATTAGTGGTGAACATAAAAATAATTGTGGAGAAGGACATGATTTGTTAGTATGGAGGTCAAGTAATTTGGGCTTAGGGTTTAATGTAATGTGATTGAGTAGTAAGTAGGCTTTATTATGGTGGGGGTAAGCTCACTGGTTATAATCATTTATTTTTGAACATATAGCTGGTGTAATGCATCTTATGTTAGGTAATTCAGGCTGTAGAGAGCATGGGCATAGCAATGAGAATCACATAGTTGATACAGGTGGCCCTCGTTTTACAACGGTTCAATTGACACCGTTTCAGAATAACAACCTTTATTTCCAGTCAATGTGACTGCTATTGAAAAGCAGTGCATTTATTAAAATAGCCAGTAGGTGGAGCTGTCGCTTGTGTTGCAGCAAGCCAAGCAAGCTGAAATGAATCGGTTTAACCAGACCTGAGCTATCGAGCAGATTTCAAAGGAACAGATCTTCCTGTCTATAAATCCAGTCCAGATTGGAATACATAGAAAGAACTGTTTGCAGAAAAATGCAAGTGAAGTCTGTGTTGTGTGATTATTTTATTAGGTTTATAATGCTGTTTGCAAATGCTCTTTGTTTATTTTTACTTAGTTTAATTATATAGTCTGTGTTGTGTGACTTTTTTATTAGGTTTATAATGCTGTGTAGCAATGTTTTTGGTCATTTAACTTAGTTTAATTATATATTCTGTGTTGTGTAATTATTTTATTAGGTTTGTAATGCTGTTTAGCATTTAAAGTCTCATTTTCAAAGCTTTAAAAATAATGTATTAGGTGTTACTTATGACAACTTTGAGAGGGGGCCTGGAACCTATCTCCCTCACTTCCCATTGACTTACATTATAAACTGGGTTTCAATTTGCAACGGTTTCGATTTACAACCATTCCCTTCTGGAACCTAACCCTGGGGTAAAACTGAGGGCTACCTGTACTAGCATAGGTTACTACTGCTACTATGGTCAGTATAATAAAACTGGTTATTATAGAGTTTAATAAAGTTAAATATTTTTATGTGAAAAAATTGAAATATTTTTTTTTAACTCCTTATGGTAAAAAAATGTATTTTTTGCAAAACAAAATATATTTGCAATTTTGATCCTTCTAATATCTGTTAAACCGTACTTGACTCTTTTTTTTTCTTTCTAACTTACATTTAGTTAATGACAATAAAAATCATTGTTTTGTTTACAGAATGAAAAACAGAAACGGCTCTTTTTTGCAGACAAGAAGAAATAAACATTTTTAAAAGCGATACAGTGGTGGATTTAAACTGGGACTGGCTCAGCAATCCATTAGTTTTTCTTCAAGGTCAGTTTGCTGGCCACCCTATTTATAATGGTCAGCAGATATTTGTATTTATTTGAAAGCCAGATGTTCAGCTAATTTCAGCCCAAGTCATATTTTTTATTCTGAGCCTAATTCCAATGAGTAAAGTCTATGCAAATATCCAAACTGGAATTTTTCAACATACCTTTGTCTTTCTATGAATTATGTTATTATTTGGATTAGATCTAATACAGAAAGTGTAGCAAAATCTAGTAAAAATTATAAAAAAATTATGTGGTACATTTTTATTTTTACTAAACTCAATCTTTTTTTGCTGGAATTGGAATGCAAAATTGTTCAGCACAAGATATATGAAAGATCCTCAGCATAAAGTATGTGAAAGCTCCTCAGCATAGCAACCTGGCCTTTTTGATATAGTTGTGAATTTTTTCTGCATTAAAATTAGTAAGGTAAAAGATGTTTAAACCCCTTAATGACCGGACCATTTTTCAATTTTCTTACCCTTAAGGATAAGGGCTATTTTTACATTTCTGCTGTGTTTGTGTTTAGCTGCAATTTTCCTCTTACTCATTTACTGTGCCCACACAGATTAATATACCGTTTTTCTCGCCATTAAATGGACTTTCTAAATATACCATTATTTTCATCATATCTTATAATTCACTATAAATTTGTTTATAAAATATGAGGAAAAAAATTAAAAAAAACACACTTTTTCTAACTTTGACCCCCAAAATCTGTTACACATTTACAACCACCAAAAAACACCCATGCTAAATAGTTTCTAAATTTTATCCTGAGTTTAGAAAATACCCCAATGTTTACATCTTCTTTGCTTTTTTTTGCAAGTTATAGGGCAATAAATACAAGTAGCACTTTGCTATTTCCAAACCACTTTTTTCAAAATTAGCGCTAGTTACATCGGAACACTGATATCTTTCAGGAATACCTGAATATACCTTGACATGTATATAATTTTTTAGAAGAACAACCCAAAGTATTGATCTAGGCCCATTTTGGTATATTTCATGCCACCATTTCACCGCCAAATGCAATCAAATTAAAAAAATGTTTTCACTTTTTCACACATTTTGTCACAAACTTTAGGTTTCTCACTGAAATTATTTTACAAACAGCTTGTGCAATTATGCATGAATGGTTGTAAACGCTTCTCTGGGATCTCCTTTGTTTAGAAATAGCAGACTTATATGGCTTTGGGGTTGCTTTTTGGTAATTAGAAGGCCGCTAAATGCCGCTGCGCACCACACTTGTTTTATGCCCAACAGTGAAGGGGTTTATTAGGGAGCATGTAGGAGCTTCTAGGGTTAATTTTAGCTTTAGTGTAGTAGACAACACCAAGTATTGATCTAGGCCCATTTTGGTATATTTTATGCCACCATTTCACCGCCAAATGCGAGCAAATAAAAAAAAACTTTACATTTTTCACAATTTTAGGTTTCTCACTGAAATTATTTACAAACAGCTTGCGTAATTATGGCACATATTGTTGTAAAGGCTTCTCTGGGATCCCCTTTGTTCAGAAATAGCAGACATATGGCTTTGGCGTTGCTTTTTGGTAATTAGAAGGCCGCTAAATGCTGCTGTGAATTATGCCCAGCAGTGAATGGAGTTAATTAGGCAGCTTGTAGGGTGCTGGCAGGGGTTAATTTTAGCTTTAGTGTAAAGATCAGCCTCCCACCTGACACATCCCACCCCCTGATCCCTCCCAAACAGCCTCTCTTCTCTCCCCCACCCCACAATTGTCCCTGCCATCTTAAGTACTGGCAGAAAGACTGCCAGTACTAAATAAAAGGAGTTTTTTTTATTTTATTTTTTAAAAATATTTATTCAGCTGTGATGGAGCCCTGCTTTAGCCCCCAACCTCTCTGATCCCCCACCAAAACAGCTCTATTACCCTCCCTGCTACTTAACTGCCGCCATCTTGGGTACTGGCAGCTGTCTGCCACTACCCAGTTTGCCCCCAAAAACAATATTTTCAAAACTTTTCTGTAGTGTAGCAGCCCCCCCTCAATATCCCCATCCCCCCTCCCACATCGTTTTATATTTAATTTTTTAAAAACGTTTTTAACTTTTTTTTTTTAACTTTTTTTCATTGGGTGTCAGTGGCTAATGCGGGTGCGCCCCGCAGGCCCCCTGCAATGGTCCGCCTCCATGCTACGCTCCCACCCACCAACTAAGTAACAAACGGCACCATCCGCTACCAGTGCAGAGACGGCCACAGAGTGGCTCTCTCTGCATCGGAGGCTGGTAAAAAGGTATTGAATGATGCCTCCATATCAAGGCATCACTGCAATACCCTGAGAGCTGCTGAAGCGATTGCGATCGCTTCCAGCACTCTGTTAGACAACTGACGTACCAGGTACTTCTATTGTCATTAACAGTTAGTTTTTGCATGACGTACCTGGGTACGTCAGTTGTCATTAAGGGGTTAAATCTAATTTTAAATTAATACAACTGTTTAACTTGTGTATTTTCTACTAATACTTATTGGTTAATAAGCACTTCCTGTAAAAGCTCATTGGTTGGTAGGTACTTCCTGTCAATGTTCACTCATCGACATGCACTTTATGCTTATGCTTGTTGACCATTACTAGGAAGCACTTATAAGATAATGAGCATTGGTAGGGAGAGTAAAACTGATATGTTAATTTACATCTAAAAAAGCTTTTACTTCATATTTATTCAGGTAATAAAATGCTTAAATGTTGCTCTTTAATAAAGGCCAGCACTTTAGTCAGGGCAAGAGGGGCACTAGCCCCCGAATTAGGGTTGCCATCTGTAAGAGAATGACCTGGACAGTTTGGGTTTCCATTTATGTGTCCAGGTTTGAAGCTAAGTCAGGCCTGCACATGTAAATGTCAGTTTTGGTGGGAAACAGCCATGGGCAAAAAGGTGACATTGTGCAAATGCAACATGCTGCACATGCCTAAAGTTACTTCTCTCTTGTGTGTATGTGTCTTTGTGTTGGAGTGTGTCTGTGACGTGCTTGTGTGAGTGATTCTGTGTTTCTCAGTGTCTGTGTGCGAGTCTGTGTGTGAAAGAGTGATAGTATTTGTGTGTGTGTGTGTGTGTGAAAGAGAATGTGCCTGAGTGTGTGTTAGTATGTGAGAGAGTGTGTGTGAGTGTTAGTGTCTTTGTGTGTGAGAATGTGTGTGTTAGAGTTTGTGAGAGAGTGTGTGTGAATATCTATGTGCAAATTTGTGTTTATGTGCGTTTTTGGCAAAACATTTTTTTGCTGTGCTTTTGGTGCCCCTGCACTGTCATCGGGGTGAGGGTATGAGAAGGTGAATCCTGTATTTATTTTATGAAGAAATGTTTATGGTATCAGCAGGTATAATATATAGTGTTATTCTTATATAGAACACACAATCTGTGCTGCATATGTCGTCCAATACACAAAAGGCTCAGTAGTTGGATTCAACAGACTGTCAATGCTATTCACCAGAGTGCCTAGATGCAGCCCAGATCGTGATGCCATCAGTGGGCGGAGCTTGGTAGCCATTTCAAAATTGTTTTACCGTTCCCGTTGCATGATATAGAAGGGGGTGCAGTAGGCTAATTGCAGCTAAAAAGGGTTATAATACCCATGCAAAATCAATTGAAAGTGATGCAGCATAACTGTAAAAAGCTGACAATAAAATATCACCTTAACATGAAAAAATTAAGATATTTTTCCTCAAAAAGTTCTTCAGTTTACAAGAGCAAGTGCTCTGGTAACAGTTATACTTCAACTACTGTCCAGCTGCAAGTTGAAAAGAAAAAAATAAATAGCCAATCAGAATCAGCTAGTAACAAGGGCCATGCTATGCTTTGCTGTAATCTCAAGAGATTTTACTCAAATCTCGTGAGATTTCATTAAACTTCCTTAAACTGAAAAGGGAAATAACATGACTGTGCCTGCATATGCCAAATGCACACCCCCCTTGCAAGTCCTGGGACTAGAATCTCTATACAATGGGGTGTGAATACTTAGGAAATATTGAGGTAAATATCTTCATTTTTTACAGGTGATATATTCTAGTCAGATTTTTACAGTTATGAGGCATCACTTTCAAGTGCTTCATCATTTGGATATCATGTCCCTTTAATCTAAGGTAAGACTTTAAGATGACTAAGGTGTGGACTGTCTCTTTAATGATGAATGATGAATTTAATATAGTCTGGAGGGTAACTTCTGCAGACTTTGGATGCACGGACCCAAACCATTTTAAAAGAAATTGGTATCTAGTGAAATGAAGTAAATATTTTGAAAAAGTAAATTATGCTTACCTGATAAATTGATTTCTTCTATGGTAAGACAAGGTCCACGGATTCATCCTTTACTTGTGAGTATTATCCTCCTGCTAACAGGAAGTGGCAAAGAGCACCCACAGCAGAGCTGTCTATATAGCTCCTCCCTTAGCTCCACCCCCCAGTCATTCGACCCGAAGGTACAAGAAGAAAAAGGAGAAACTACAAGGTGTAGAGGTGACTGAAGATTAAATCAAAAAAATATAATCTGTCTTAAAATGACAGGGCGGGCCGTGGACTCGTCTTACCCATAGAAGAAATCAATTTATCAGGTAAGCATAAATTTACTTTTTCTTCTATAAAGGTAAGACGAAGAGTCACGGATTCATCCTTTACTTGTGGGATACAATACCAAAGTTACAGGACACGGATGAATGGGAGGGACAAGACAGATGGTTAAACAGAAGGCACCACTGCATGAAGAACTTTTCTCCCAAAAATAGCCTCAGAAAGAAGCAAAGGTATCAAATTTGTAAAATTTGGAAAAGGTATGAAGCGAACAAATCTGTTGAACAGAAGCATCATTTTTAAAAAGCCCATGTGGAAGCCACTGCTCTAGTAGAGTGAGCTGTAATTCTTTCAGGAGGCTGCTGTCCAGCAGTCTCGTATGCCAAACGGATGATGCTTTTCAGCCAAAAGGTAACAGAGGTAGCCGTAGCTTTTTGACCTCTACGTTTTCCAGAATAGACGACAAACAAAGAAGATGTTTGACGGAAATCTTTGGTCGCTTGCAAGTAAAACTTTAAAGCATGAACCATGTCCAAGTTGTTGCAATAGACACTCCTTCTTAGAGGAAGGATTAGGACACAGGGAAGGAACAACAATTTCCTGATTAATATTCTTATTAGTAACAACCTTAGGAAGAAATCCAGGTTTGGTATGCAAAACCACCTTATCAGCATGGAAAACAAGATAAGGCAAGTCGGATTGGAATGCAGATAGTTCAGAAACTCTTCGAGCCGAAGAGATAGCAACTAAAAACAGAACTTTCCAAGATAGAAGCTTAATATCTATGGAATGCATAGGTTCAAACGGAACCCCCTGAAGAACTTTAAGAACAAAATTCAAACTCCATGGCGGAGCAACAGGTTTAAACACAGGCTTGATTCTAACTAAAGCCTGACAGAACGACTGACCGTCTGGAACATCTGCCAGACGTTTTGTGCAGTAGAATTGATAAAGCAAATATCTGTCCTTTTAAGGAACTAGCTGATAGCCCCTTCTCCAATCCTTCTTGGAAAAAGGACAAAATCCTAGGAATCCTGATCTTACTCCATGAGTAGCCTTTGGATTCGCACCAATAAAGATATTTATGCCATATCTTATGATAAATTTTCTTGGTGACAGGCTTTCGAGCCTGATCAAGGTATCTATGACCGACTCAGAGAACCCCCGCTTGGATAAGATCAAGGCGTTCAGTCTCCAAGCAGTCAGTCGCAGAGAAACTAGATTTGGATACTGGAACGGACCTTGAATCAGAAGGTCCTGTCTCAGTGGCAGAGACCATGGTGGAAGAGATGACATGTCCACCAGGTCTGCATACCAAGTCCTGCGTGGCCACGCAGGTGCTCATCAAAAACACCGAAGCTCTCTCCTGTTTGATTCTGGCAATCAAACGAGGAAGGAGAGGAAATGGTGGAAACACAATAAGCCAGGTTGAACGACCAGGGTACTGCTAGAGCATCTATCAAGTACTGCCTGAGGACCCTTGACCTGGACCCGTAACAAGGAAGTTTGGTATTCTGACGAGACGCCTTCAGATCCAATTCTGGTGTGCCCCCATTGCTGAATCAATTGTGCAAACACCTCCGGATGGAGTCCCCACTCCCCCCGGATGAAAAAGTCTGATGACTTAGAAAATTCGCTTCCCAGTTCTCCACTCCTGGGATATAGATTGCTGATAGATGGCAAGAGTGAGTCTCTGCCCATTGAATTATTTGGTAACCTCTATCATCGCTAGAGAAACTCTTTGTTCCCCCCCTGATGATTGATATATGCTACAGTCGTGATATTGTCCGACTGGAATCTTATGAATCTGGCCGACCGCCAGCTGAGGCCACGCCTGAAGCGCGTTGAATATCGCTCTCAGTTCTAGAACATTTATTGGGAGGAGGGCCTCCTCCTGAGTCCACAAACCCCTGTGCTTTCAGGGAATTCCAGACTGCACCCCAGCCCAATAGGCTTGCGTCCGTCGTTACTATGACCCCACGCTGGCCTGCGGATACACATTCCCTTGGACAGATGATCCTGTGACAACCACCAAAGAAGAGAGTCTCTGGTCTCTTGGTCCAGATTTATCTGAGGAGATAAATCTGCATAATCCCCATTCCACTGTTTGAGCATGCAAAGTTGCAGTGGTCTGAGATGCAAGCGAGCAAACGGAACTATGTCCATTGCTGCTACCATTAAGCCGATTACCTCCATACACTGAGCCACTGACGGCCGAGGAATGGAATGAAGAGCTTGGCAGATGGATAACATTTTTGATTTCCTGACCTCCGTCAGAAAAATTTTCATGTCCACCGAATCTATCAGAGTTCCCAGGAATGGAACTCTTGTGAGAGGGATAAGTGAACCCTTTTTTACGTTCACCTTCCACCCGTGAGATCTTAGAAAAGCCAACACGATGTCTGTGTAAGACTTGGCTAGTTGGTAAGTTGACGCCTGGATTAAGATATCGTCCAGATAAGACTCCACAGCTATGCCCCGCGCCTTAGAACCGCCAGAAGGGACCCTAGCACCTTTGTGAAAATTCTGGGAGCCGAAGGGAAGAACCACAAACTGGTAATGCTTGTCCAGAAAGGCGAACCTGAGGAACTGGTGATGATCTTTGTGGATAGGAATGTGTAGATACGCATCCTTTAAGTCCACGGTGGTCATATATTGACCCTCCTGGATCATCGGCAAAATAGTCAGAATGATCTCCATCTTGAAGGATGGGACTCTGAGGAATTTGTTTAGGATCTTAAGATCCAAAATTGGTCTGAAGGTTCCCTCTTTTTTGGGAACCACAAACAGATTGGAGTAGAACCCTTGCCCCTGTTCTGTTTTCGGAACTGGGTAGATCACTCCAATGGCATATAGGTCTTCTACAACAGCGTAAGAACGCCTCTCTTTTTGTCTGGTTTACAGACAATTGAGAAAGATGGAATCTCCCCATTGGGGGGAGAAATCTTTGAAATCTAGAAGATACCCCTGGGTTACTATTTCTAAAGCCCAGGAGTCCTGAACGTCTCTTGCCCAAGCCTGAGCGAAGAGAGAAAGTCTGCCCCCTACTAGATCTGGTCCCGGATCAGGGGCTACCCCTTCATGCTGTCTTGGTGGCAGCAGCAGGCTTCTTGGCCTGTTTACCCTTGTTCCAAGTCTGGTTAGATCTCCAGACTGACTTGGATTGAGCAAAATTCCCCTCTTGCTTTGCAGCAGGGGAAGAGGTAGAGGGACCCACCTTTGAAGTTTCGAAAGGAACGAAAATTATTTTGTTTGGTCCTCATCCTATTTGTCTTATCCTGAGGAAGGGCATGGATAGGGTGATGTCTGAATCAGTTTGTCTCTTTCAGTTCAGGCCCGAATAGGGTCTTACCCTTGAAAGGGATGGCTAAAAGCTTAGCTTTTGATGACACATCAGCAGACCAGGACTCAAGCCATAATGCTCTACGCGCTAAAATGGCAAAACCTGAATTCTTCGCCACTAATTTAGCCAATTGAAAAGCGGCATCTGTAATGAAAGAATTAGCTAGCTTGAGAGCCCTAATTCTATCCAGAATGTCATCTAATGGGGTCTCAACCTGAAGAGCCTCTTACAGAGCCTCGAACCAAAAGGACACTGCAGTAGTTACAGGAACAATGCACGCTATAGGTTGGAGAAGAAAACCTTGATGAACAAATATTTTCTTCAGGAGACCCTCTAATTTTTTATACATAGGATCTTTGAAAGCACAACTGTCCTCAATAGGTATAGTTGTACGCTTAGCCAGGGTAGAAATAGCTCCCTCCACCTTAGGGACCGTCTGCCACGAGTCCTGCATGGCGTCTGATATGGGAAACATTTTCTTAAAAGTAGGAGGGGGAGCGAACGGAATACCTGGTCTATCCCACTCCTTAGTAACAATTTCTGAAATCCTCTTAGGGACCGGAAAAACATCAGTGTAGGCAGGAACCTCTAGAAAAAAAGATAAAAGAAGGCGCCAACATAGTGCGGTTACCAATGAGATGGGACACGCTTTGCAAATATACCAAATACTCACAGGATGAAAGACACTTGAGAAGTGTCACAGGTGCCTCCTGGACTCTCAGAGTTGTCCAGCTAACTCCCACTCCCACTGTGGGTGGTAAGGTTCCGCTTGTCTCTGCCAATTTGGATGGCTACGCTGGTGGTCCTGGCTCCCAGCCAATGTTCCAAAAGGACTCACTTGCGGTTTTCCCCAAATCCAGATATCCAATTCAGATCCGTACTCTCCGAGGGGGAGTAATACAGCAAGGCAAAAGGTGGTTTGTATAGTTATGACAAACTACAATATTGCCAATAAAGATGTCAAAAAAAGAAAGTTTGTGGCTGCAGTTATAAAATCAATGAGACTTTATTTACACAACGTTTCTCGGTCTGTACGTGACCGTTTCCTCAGGTGCATAAGTGTATAATGAAACACATAAAAACCACGAACTTATAACAAATAGTACAGCGTCTCCAAATGCATACTGCGCATGTACGTGGGTGTGTCCCCCTGCTGGGAGTTCCATTGGCGTAAACTATCCAATGAGGTGCTTGTAGTTACACACCTCCTAAGTTGCAAGTGTAATGGGAAATTACCCAGTGCGGTAATGACAAATAGCCCGCACAGTTTAAAAAGCCGCAATGGGCTCTGATAATCTAAAAATCTAATGATTTGGTAAAATACAATATGTAGATAATATATAAAAAATATATCTAAAAAATATCTATAAAATAAATATATATTAACTACCAGATCGAGCACACCCACTGGCGTAGTATAACAAAAATTCTATTACTAACGTTTGTGAAGGAACCTCTAGGAATCTGTCCATTTTACACAATTTCTCTGGACCTACAAAAGGGTCACAATCATCCAGAGTCGCTAAAACCTCCCTGAGCAATAAGCAGAGGTGTTCTAGTTTAAATTTAAAAGCCGTCATATCTGAGTCTGTCGGAGGGAACATATTTCCTGAATCATAAATCTCTCCCTCAGCCAGCAAATCCCTCACTTCAGAACATTGTGAGGGTACATCGGATATGGCTAATAAAGCATCAGAGGGTTCAACGTTTGTTCTCACACCAGACCTACTGCAACCCAGGCAGCTTAGATAAAACCTCTGTGAGGGAAGTATTCATAACTGCGGCCATATCTTGCAGGGGTGAAAGAATTAGACGCACTAGAAGTACTTGGTGTCGCTTGTGCGGGCGTTTGTGACACTTGGGGAGAATTAGATGGCATAACCTGATTCCCTTCTGACTGAGAATCATCCTGCGACATACTTTTAGTAGGTAAAATATGTTCTTTACAATTTATTGACCTTTCAGTGCATGAGGGACACATTCTAAGTGGAGGTTCCACAATGGCTTCTAAACATATTGAACATTGACTTTTCTCAATGTCAGACATGTGAACAGGCTAGTAATGACTAGAAACAAAAATTGCAAACACTTTATTTAGTGAAAAAAGTAACAATCTTAAAAAACGGTACTGCGCCTTTAAGAGAAAAAAAGGATACACGTTCTGCAAAACAGCCTAAACATGCACCAATTTTTTCAAAATTTGTATGCAGACACAATATAAGTAGTTAGATTGCCCCACAAGGAATTTTAACATTTAACCCCTTAAAGGGACACTGTACCCAAAAACTTTCTTTCGTGATTCAGATTGAGCATGAAATTTTAAGCAACTTTCTAATTTTTTCCTATTATCAAATTTTCTTCATTCTCTTGGTATCTTTATTTGAAATGCAAGAATGTAAGTTTAGATGCCGGCCCATTTTTGGTGAACAACCTGGGTTGTCCTTGCTGATTGGTGGATAAATTCATCCACCAATAAAAAAGTGCTGTCCAGAGTCCTGAAACCAAAAAAAAGCTTAGATGCCTTCTTTTTCAAATAATGATAGCAAGAGAACGAAGAAAAATTGATAATAGGAGTAAATTAGAAAGTTGCTTAAAATGGTATGCTCTTTCTGAATTACAAAAGAAAAAATTTGGGTACAGTGTCCCTTTAATTTGCAAACTGGATTGAAAATAGGCCCAGATCCGGAAAAAACACCCTCAGCACCTTGCCACAGCCCTGCTGTGGCCCTACCTGCCCTCAGGGATTATAAATATGGGGTTAAAGCTTCGATTTGGCCCAAAACATCCACCAGGGCCCTCAGGAGTTAGAGCGTGCTGCTTGCTGAGAAAAACTAACTGCGCATCTGAGGCGTGAAAATAGGCCCCGCCCATCTCACTCGATGTCTCCACAGCCTCAAAGAACCGCACCAGAGTGGTTTTAAACTAGCCATGTGGGTTCTGAGACCCAAACATTAAGCCAAGTGTACCCTCAATAAAGTTGCCCAAAACGTTATTGCCCACAAAACGCTAAAGCACTCCCAAATCATAAAAACGTTTGCCCACAAACATTTACAACTCAGTGTCAACCATATTTGTAATTGGCCCCTTATGCAAGCTTAGTAATGCCATTCTTGTAGCTCTAGGATTACTGCTTACCCTTACCCTCCAGGGTATAATGTCAGCCTTTCTGAAATACACAGTCTCTCCAGAAAAATATGACTGAACATACCTCACTGCTGTATAGCATGAAAACGTTCCTCACACTGAAGTTTCCTGTACTCCTCAGCCTCTATGGGAACAGCAATGGACCTTAGTTACAAATGCTAAGATCATCATCCTCCAGGCAGCAGTCTTCATCCATCTGCTGCCTGAGAGTAAATAGTACACACCGGTACCATTTAAAATAACAAACTCTTGCTTGAAGAAATTAAAAAACAGAATTTATGTTTACCTGATAAATTACTTTCTCCAACGGTGTGTCCGGTCCACGGCGTCATCCTTACTTGTGGGATATTCTCTTCCCCAACAGGAAATGGCAAAGAGCCCAGCAAAGCTGGTCACATGATCCCTCCTAGGCTCCGCCTACCCCAGTCATTCGACCGACTATTAAGGAGGAATATTTGCATAGGAGAAACCATATGATACCGTGGTGACTGTAGTTAAAGAAAATAAATTATCAGACCTGATTAAAAAACCAGGGCGGGCCGTGGACCGGACACACCGTTGGAGAAAGTAATTTATCAGGTAAACATAAATTCTGTTTTCTCCAACATAGGTGTGTCCGGTCCACGGCGTCATCCTTACTTGTGGGAACCAATACCAAAGCTTTAGGACACGGATGAAGGGAGGGAGCAAATCAGGTCACCTAAATGGAAGGCACCACGGCTTGCAAAACCTTTCTCCCAAAAATAGCCTCAGAAGAAGCAAAAGTATCAAACTTGTAAAATTTGGTAAAAGTGTGCAGTGAAGACCAAGTCGCTGCCCCTACATATCTGATCAACAGAAGCCTCGTTCTTGAAGGCCCATGTGGAAGCCACAGCCCTAGTGGAATGAGCTGTGATTCTTTCAGGAGGCTGCCGTCCGGCAGTCTCGTAAGCCAATCTGATGATGCTTTTAATCCAAAAAGAGAGAGAGGTAGAAGTTGCTTTTTAACCTCTCCTTTTACCAGAATAAACAACAAACAAGGAAGATGTTTGTCTAAAATCCTTTGTAGCATCTAAATAGAATTTTAGAGCGCGAACAACATCCAAATTGTGCAACAACCGTTCCTTCTTTGAAACTGGTTTCGGACACAAAGAAGGCACGACTATCTCTTGGTTAATGTTTTTGTTAGAAACAACTTTTGGAAGAAAACCAGGTTTAGTACGTAAAACCACCTTATCTGCATGGAACACCAGATAAGGAGGAGAACACTGCAAAGCAGATAATTCTGAAACTCTTCTAGCAGAAGAAATTGCAACCAAAAACAAAACTTTCCAAGATAATAACTTAATATCAACGGAATGTAAGGGTTCAAAACGGAACCCCCTGAAGAACTGAAGAACTAAGTTGAGACTCCAAGGAGGAGTCAAAGGTTTGTAAACAGGCTTGATTCTAACCAGAGCCTGAACAAAGGCTTGAACATCTGGCACAGCTGCCAGTTTTTTGTGAAGTAACACAGACAAGGCAGAAATCTGTCCCTTCAAGGAACTTGCAGATAATCCTTTCTCCAATCCTTCTTGAAGAAAGGATAGAATCTTAGGAATCTTTACCTTGTCCCAAGGGAATCCTTTAGATTCACACCAACAGATATATTTTTTCCATATTTTGTGGTAAATTTTTCTAGTTACAGGCTTTCTGGCCTGAACAAGAGTATCAATAACAGAATCTGAGAACCCTCGTTTTGATAAGATCAAGCGTTCAATCTCCAAGCAGTCAGCTGGAGTGAGACCAGATTCGGATGTTCGAACGGACCTTGAACAAGAAGGTCTCGTCTCAAAGGTAGCTTCCATTGTGGAGCCGATGACATATTCACCAGATCCTGCATACCAAGTCCCTGCGTGGCCACGCAGGAGCTAACAAGATCACCGACGCCCTCTCCTGATTGATCCTGGCTACCAGCCTGGGGATGAGAGGAAACGGCGGGAATACATAAGCTAGTTTGAAGGTCCAAGGTGCTACTAGTGCATCTACTAGAGTCGCCTTGGTATCCCTGGATCTGGACCCGTAGCAAGGAACCTTGTGTAATGTCTGACGACTCAGAAAATCCGCTTCCCAATTTTCCACTCCTGGGATGTGGATTGCAGACAGGTGGCAGGAGTGAGTCTCCGCCCATTGAATGATTTTGGTCACTTCTTCCATCGCCAGGGAACTCCTTGTTCCCCCCTGATGGTTGATGTACGCAACAGTCGTCATGTTGTCTGATTGAAACCGTATGAACTTGGCCTTTGCTAGCTGAGGCCAAGCCTTGAGAGCATTGAATATCGCTCTCAGTTCCAGAATATTTATCGGTAGAAGAGATTCTTCCCGAGACCAAAGACCCTGAGCTTTCAGGGATCCCCAGACCGCGCCCCAGCCCATCAGACTGGCGTCGGTCGTGACAATGACCCACTCTGGTCTGCGGAAGGTCATCCCTTGTGACAGGTTGTCCAGGGACAGCCACCAACGGAGTGAGTCTCTGGTCCTCTGATTTACTTGTATCTTCGGAGACAAGTCTGTATAGTCCCCATTCCACTGACTGAGCATGCACAGTTGTAATGGTCTTAGATGAATGCGCGCAAAAGGAACTATGTCCATTGCCGCTACCATCAAACCTATTACTTCCATGCACTGCGCTATGGAAGGAAGAGGAACGGAATGAAGTGTTTGACAAGAGTTTAGAAGTTTTGTTTTTCTGGCCTCTGTCAGAAAAAATCCTCATTTCTAAGGAGTCTATTATTGTTCCCAAGAAGGGAACCCTTGTCGACGGAGATAGAGAACTCTTTTCCACGTTCACTTTCCATCCGTGAGATCTGAGAAAGGCCAGGACTATGTCCGTGTGAGCCTTTGCTTGAGGAAGGGACGACGCTTGAATCAGAATGTCGTCCAAGTAAGGTACTACTGCAATGCCCCTTGGTCTTAGCACCGCTAGAAGGGACCCCAGTACCTTTGTGAAAATCCTTGGAGCAGTGGCTAATCCGAAAGGAAGCGCCACGAACTGGTAATGCTTGTCCAGGAATGCGAACCTTAGGAACCGATGATGTTCCTTGTGGATAGGAATATGTAGATACGCATCCTTTAAATCCACCGTGGTCAAGAATTGACCTTCCTGGATGGAAGGAAGAATTGTTCGAATGGTTTCCATTTTGAACGATGGAACCTTGAGAAACTTGTTTAAGATCTTGAGATCTAAGATTGGTCTGAACGTTCCCTCTTTTTTTGGGAACTATGAACAGATTGGAGTAGAACCCCATCCCTTGTTCTCCTAATGGAACAGGATGAATCACTCCCATTTTTAACAGGTCTTCTACACAATGTAAGAATGCCTGTCTCTTTATGTGGTCTGAAGACAATTGAGACCTGTGGGAACCTCCCCCTTGGGGGAAGCCCCTTGAATTCCAGAAGATAACCTTGGGAGACTATTTCTAGTGCCCAAGGATCCAGAACATCTCTTGCCCAAGCCTGAGCGAAGAGAGAGAGTCTGCCCCCCACCAGATCCGGTCCCGGATCGGGGGGCCAACATTTCATGCTGTCTTGGTAGCAGTGGCAGGTTTCTTGGCCTGCTTTCCCTTGTTCCAGCCTTGCATTGGTCTCCAGGCTGGCTTGGCTTGAGAAGTATTACCCTCTTGCTTAGAGGACGTAGCACTTGGGGCTGGTCCGTTTCTACGAAAGGGACGAAAATTAGGTTTATTTTTGGCCTTGAAAGACCTATCCTGAGGAAGGGCGTGGCCCTTACCCCCAGTGATATCAGAGATAATCTCTTTCAAGTCAGGGCCAAACAGCGTTTTTCCCCTTGAAAGGAATGTTAAGGAGTTTGTTCTTGGAAGACGCATCCGCTGACCAAGATTTCAACCAAAGCGCTCTACGCGCCACAATAGCAAACCCAGAATTCTTCGCCGCTAACCTAGCCAATTGCAAAGTGGCGTCTAGGGTGAAAGAATTAGCCAATTTGAGAGCACGGATTCTGTCCATAATCTCCTCATAAGGAGGAGAATCACTATCGATCGCCTTTACTAGCTCATCGAACCAGAAACACGCGGCTGTAGTGACAGGGACAATGCATGAAATTGGTTGTAGAAGGTAACCTTGCTGAACAAACATCTTTTTAAGCAAACCTTCTAATTTTTTATCCATAGGATCTTTGAAAGCACAACTATCTTCTATGGGTATAGTGGTGCGTTTGTTTAAAGTAGAAACCGCTCCCTCGACCTTGGGGACAGTCTGCCATAAGTCCTTTCTAGGGTCGACCATAGGAAACAATTTTTTAAATATGGGGGGAGGGACGAAAGGTATACCGGGCCTTTCCCATTCTTTATTTACAATGTCCGCCACCCGCTTGGGTATAGGAAAAGCTTCTGGGAGCCCCGGGACCTCTAGGAACTTGTCCATTTTACATAGTTTCTCTGGGATGATCAAATTCTCACAATCATCCAGAGTGGATAATACCTCCTTAAGCAGAGTGCGGAGATGTTCCAACTTAAATTTAAATGTAATCACATCGGGTTCAGCTTGTTGAGAAATTTTCCCTGAATCTGAAATTTCTCCCTCAGACAAAACCTCCCTGGCCCCCTCAGACTGGTGTAGGGGCATTTCAGAACCATTATCATCAGCGTCCTCATGCTCTACAGTATCTAAAACAGAGCAGTCGCGCTTACGCTGATAAGTGGGCATTTTGGCTAAAATGTTTTTGATAGAATTATCCATTACAGCCGTTAATTGTTGCATAGTAAGGAGTATTGGCGTGCTAGATGTACTAGGGGCCTCCTGAGTGGGCAAGACTCGTGTAGACGAAGGAGGGAATGATGCAGTACCATGCTTACTCCCCTCACTTGAGGAATCATCTTGGGCATCATTTTCAGTGTCACATAAATCACATTTATTTAAATGAGAAGGAACCTTGGCTTCCCCACATTCAGAACACAGTCTATCTGGTAGTTCAGACATGTTAAACAGGCATAAACTTGATAACAAAGTACAAAAAACGTTTTAAAATAAAACCGTTACTGTAACTTTAAATTTTAAACTGAACACACTTTATTACTGCAATTGCGAAAAAGTATGAAGGAATTGTTCAAAATTCACCAAAATTTCACCACAGTGTCTTAAAGCCTTAAAAGTATTGCACACCAAATTTGGAAGCTTTAACCCTTAAAATAACGGAACCGGAGCCGTTTTTAACTTTAACCCCTTTACAGTCCCTGGTATCTGCTTTGCTGAGACCCAACCAAGCCCAAAAGGGGAATACGATACCAAATGACGCCTTCAGAAAGTCTTTTCTATGTATCAGAGCTCCTCACACATGCGACTGCATGTCATGCCTGCTCAAAAACAAGTGCGCAATACCGGCGCGAAAATGAGGCTCTGCCTATGATTAGGGAAAGCCCCTAGAGAATAAGGTGTCTAAAAACAGTGCCTGCCGATATTATTTAACAAAAATACCCAGATTAAATGATTCCTCAAGGCTAAATATAGGTAATATATGAATCGATTTAGCCCAGAAAATGTCCACAGTCTTAATAAGCCCTTGTGAAGCCCTTATTTACTGTCTGAATAAAAATGGCTTACCGGATCCCATAGGGAAAATGACAGCTTCCAGCATTACATCGTCTTGTTAGAATGTGTCATACCTCAAGCAGCAAAAGACTGCTCACTGTTCCCCCAACTGAAGTTAATTCCTCTCAACAGTCCTGTGTGGAACAGCCATGGATTTTAGTAACGGTATGCTAAAATCATTTTCCTCATACAAACAGAAATCTTCATCTCTTTTCTGTTTCAGAGTAAATAGTACATACCAGCACTATTTTAAAATAACAAACTCTTGATTGAATAATAAAAAACTACAGTTAAACACTAAAAAACTCTAAGCCATCTCCGTGGAGATGTTGCCTGTACAACGGCAAAGAGAATGACTGGGGTAGGCGGAGCCTAGGAGGGATCATGTGACCAGCTTTGCTGGGCTCTTTGCCATTTCCTGTTGGGGAAGAGAATATCCCACAAGTAAGGATGACGCCGTGGACCGGACACACCTATGTTGGAGAAACTAATATTTTATCACCTCTTTCACTTTACCCTTCCTAGTACTTAGAGTAGGCAAAGAGAATGACTGGGGGTGGAGCTAAGGGAGGAGCCAAATAGACAGCTCTGCTGTGGTGCTCTTTGCCACTTCCTGTTAGCAGGAGGATAATATCCCACAAGTAAAGGATGAATCCGTGGACTCGTCTTACCTTTATAGAAGAAACCCCTAAATTACTAAGGTTATAGTAAGATGCGCTCATGTGCTGTGTGTGAGGCGACACTAGGTTTTTATTGCATAAACGATGCTCTAAGAACGATAAGACAACAGGTAAAAAAGTAACATTCTGCAACAAATAAATACATAAAGAAATCTGATACTATGGGGTCAATTTGTTAAACTACGGTCGGACATGATTCGCTATAGCGAATCATGTCCGCCCCGGAATCGCTAAAAGCCATTTAACATTCCACACGCATTTCACAAGAAATGCTTGTGCAATGAAGCCCCCTGCACATTCACGGCCAATTGGCCTCTAACAGGGGGTGTCAATCATCCCAATCGTATCTGATCGGGATGATTGCAGTTAGCCACCTAAAAGATGGCGGACAAGTTAAGGAGCAGCGGTCTTACAACCGCTGCTTTTTAACTTCAGTTTCCGGATCGCCAGAAACTTCGGACGGATTAAGAAGCATTCGCTGCTTATTAAATCTGCCCTAAGTATGAAACAAAATATCCCATCCCTGTAGAGCCCTCTATAAGTGGTACCTGCCCTCCGGGCCGGGAAGTGACATTTTTATATTCTCCTTGTGATGACAACATTAGATTGTAAAATCTTCAGGTAGGTCATTGTTATTGGGCTGTAATTAGCTAGATAGACAGACAGTTACTATAGTAAAATACCAAGCATTTATTTAACCATATATAAAAAAGGCAAAGGTAAACTGTTTTTTTTTTCCCTCCAGTATTGCTGCCACGTGTATGCTGCCTGCACACAGTACATGTTGCAGATAAGGACCTAAGAGTTTGGATTAGCATAAAGTTATCATCAGTGAGAATGGGGACCTCTGGTAGAATAGGTAACATGAGTGTGCACTAGGTTTTTGTGGGACCCAAGTCTTGACAGTTCTGCTGTTCCCAGAAAACTTAGGGTACTCGTGTTTCTGAATATGTTTTATTTTTTTTTACATTTGAATAATCTAAGGTCGAATCTAAAAATGATTTTAAATCAAGCAGCCCCAAAAGGCTATAGAATCTTGTAGAATTTATTTACAAAAAAACATACATAACAGTAATATTAACTGAAAAGAGGATAAGCTTGACCTATCGTTTCTGTCAACAGAAATCAATTTCAGATTTAGGATTACAAAATATACATTGCAAAAAAAGAGCATCCAAAATACAATTATGTTGTGCCTACTGTGAAAAATCCCTAAAAAAACATAATACGTTTAATAAATATGCTGTAACAAATCATGTTCAGTATTTGTCTCAGTGATTTATTTGCACAGACATGTCACTTCCATCAAACTCATCCAAATTTCTTGTTTTGGTAAGTTATTATACAGATACTCAAAACCATTACAAAAGGCACCATATTTTTTTTTTCAAGAAAACTTTTAATGTAAATAGAAACTTTTCCCAAGCAAGCAATGCCCTTTAAAAGTTTACTGATTTGTCTCTTTGGAAGCTTGCATACATTTTGCCCCACCTTTAATAAAGTTGCAGAGTGAGCCAGTTCACTCCCATTCTAGCCCTTATGAACGTTGCTTCTTCAAAGTGCAGAATTATACAGCCTAGGTAGCAGGTTACTGGAAATACGTCCATTTGCCAGTCAAATTCAGAATATGTACTGTATATGTTTTTCCGTATCTTCTTGACTTGTTCTCCAACATAAATCAATAATCAATACCGGGATTAATTTTATAAAAATCAATGTCTAACAGGATTTTGGGTGGTTGCAGTATTACTATTTCTACCCAATAATCCTCTCAAAATTCTTCTTTATTCTCTTACAAAGTTAATTTCTGTAAAATGATGTCATTTGTGAATTTTAAATCTGTAAATATATCCTCTATGTTGAAATGGCGCATTCTGTATGTCATCCATCAATGTTACCGAATCACACCATAAAGTTTTTCACTCTCATATTCCCCTAAACATCTTCCTTTCCCCAGCTAAACTGTAAGGTCATTCTTTTTTGCCATATTTTTCTTCTGTCAACTTAAAACGTAAAAAAAATAATATAAATACAATATATATTCCTTGTTAATAATGAGATACTTGTGGTCTGTTGATAAAATAAATAGACTAAATGTATTGTGAATTATAAAACTGTTGAATAAAAATGGTGCTTTCTCTTCTTATAGTGAACCTCAAACATGACAAGGAATTGTACGCCTCTGTAAAATGTAACTATTTTACAATTTTGTGCCGTCATTACTTTTTTTTAATAATTATTCTTTTATTTTTTCCACACCCAGACTTTCCACACACAGTCTGTATTTTGAGCTCTTTACTTGTTTTTTGTTGTCAATAATATTAAATCTTTGATTTATAAAAATAGTAATGAAACACATCCTCAGATTCTGAAAAATTGGACTTCCTCTTGTGAAGTCAGCTTCCTGCAGATGGCGACATTTTTTTTTTGCAGGTTTGGAGAGGCTGGGGCCAGTGGAAGCCTGAGATTCAGCAAATGTGGACCAGCAAAATTGTTCATTTACAGCATCTTCATATTCTTATATGGAAAGTACTGCAAGAAAAAATATAACATTTTTAATAATGGACATCTTTTATTATGTTGTAGTTCTTAAATATAAATCTTGTAATATTAGGTTTTAACATAACTTTACAAAATATTGTTGAATGTGTTTTGATTCTACATGCACAGATTTGCTAATCAGGTAACAGTTGCAGAAGGTGATTAATATGATATTTTAAATTCAAAAATAAATTACACTAATATCATACATAGCACATAAACCAATTTGGGCCTTTTAATCAGCTTATCTTGGGTGTTCCCAGAACCTAAAGTTTTTGTGCATACGCTGGTCACATATTAATAAACATGATCTTTTTCTGGATTAATAAAAAGTTTGAACTATTGCATAAATCACAGTTTTAAGCTACAGCCATCACAACTCTAATCTACTATTTCAATTGTTTGGTTGTTTACAAAATGATAATTACATTTTTTTTAATGACATTTCATGAATTGATTTTATTGTTTTTAAGGGACAATAAAGTTAAAGGGACATATAAATCAAAATTTTCATGATTTTATATTGAGCATACAATTTTAAACAACTTGTTAATTAACTTCAATTATTAAATTTTCTTTGTTCTCTTGTTCTCTTTTTTTTTTTTAAAAGCAGAGATGTACTCAGGAGTGTGCATGTGTCTGGAACACTATATGTCAGCAGTTTTGCAAGAATATTATTATTTTCTGCCATGTAGTGCTCTAGAGACCTACCTAGGTATCTCTTCAACAAAGAATAACATGAGAATTAAACAAATTTGATAACAGAAGTAACTTGTAAACTTTTTTTTTTTTTAAATTGTATGCTCTGTCCGAATCTAAAATAAAAGTTTCATATCCCTTTAACAATTTGGAGTTTAATGTCTATTTAGAGGTTTTTCATCTAAAACAAGTATAAACTATGTATATAAAGAACCAGGAAGCAGACATTTTGTAATTGTGAAGATACATTAATAAACCAGGACCATGATATTTGAAAATAAGCAATACAGCTGGTTTATTAAACGCTTTACCTGAGAAAATCAGGAGCTTTGGAAATCATATTTTCAAAGTCAGCAAAGGCCAGTTTACCATCACCGTCCATATCTGCCTCTTCAATAACTTTCTCACACACCAGAGTCACCTCCTCCTCCTCTAACTCTTCTCGTGTCAACTTGTTGAGAGTCTTTTCCAAATCTGATTTACAAATGAAGTTGTCTGTGTTGAAATCTAAAAGACATAAAAGAAAACAAATAGAAAAAATCCATAGTAACACTTTTATGAAATGACAATCAGGCGCTCATTTATGAAGCTGCATTCGCAACTTCTGAGCTCTTGCAGCAACAGCAATTTAAAGGGACATTAAACACTTTGAGATGGTAATATAAAATGATAAATTGTATATAATAAAACAACTCTGCAATATACTTTCATTATTTATTTTGTCCTCTTTGCCTGTAATTCCATTCTGAAATTGTGAGCTTTTCAGTTCCTGTTAGAAATGGAAGTGCAGAACACTGTTAAATCCAGCACAACCATTGGCTGCACACTCTAGTGACCTATTTATAACTGACCCTAATTGGCCACAGCAGAGAAGGTAACACAAGTTACAACATGGCAGCTCCCAGTGCTTTATAGACACTAAAACTTTACACTTATTTTGTCACTTAAAACAACTAATGAAACTTTAAAAAATACGTCTGCATGTTAGTCATGGACTAATATTTTCTTTGAATGCATCATTCTATCTAGCATGCATTTAGTGTTTAATGTCCCTTTAAGAAAGAGCGGAAGTTAGACCTCAGAGGTAGCAGATTCATATCACTCCAGACTGATCAGATTGTATTCATTGAGAAGTGAGTTCTTGTGCAATATTAAATTTCACCAGCCAATGTTAGGTGGATACATTCCCTGTCTAGAAAATTGTCTGCCTGTTCCTTTTTAAATATATCTATAACAGTATATTATAAGTAGATGATCTTTTACTGTATATAAATATTTGGAAAAAGGTATATTAAACTGAAACTTGCAATGTAATTTCATTAACTATTTTGTTTGTTTTTCCTGTAATTTAACTCTGAATATTATGTTGTTTTACCACTGCCCTATAGACACTGTAGAGCACCCTGTAGGATTCAGACATCTGACTCTGCAACATTCTACACAATGACTTCTTGATAAGGTCAGGAGCTCAATAAGATGATGATTTTCAAGGGTGATGTACCACTGGACTGCAAATCAATGCACATATTACTAGCAAAATGACAACGTGGTATAAATGTAAGTTTAAAGAGAAATTACCATAGATCTTGAAGGCATATATTGCTTTCAGCTCTCGAGGGGCCATCTCACTCATGACTGAAAACATGTCCACAAAATCATTGAAACTGAGGTTCCCTTCTCCATCTTCAGAGAAAGCCTGAACAATTCTCTCCTTGAAAGGATTTTCCTGCAGAAAGAGAATGCTGGTCATCAAATAGAAGCCATTCAGTAATCAAGTGATGCTGATCAATGCTGAGTTCACACTTTGTTTTGCAGTGATTTCATGGCATTTTACTATAATCACATGAGATTTTGGAGTAAACTTCCATGAACTGAATAGGAAAGGAAATGTAAGTAACTATGGCTGCACGTGCCAGATGCATGCTTCCTTGCTAGTCCTGGGATAATTGTAGATGCTATGGGGGATATTTATCAAGCCGTCAACCGCAAATACGCTGGAATACCGCAGAGTAATTGTGGCGAGCTTGATTCAAACTTATTTATCAAAGCCTACAGACCGGCAAAAGTTGAAATCTGTGACGTAACATACGATCCGCTGGTCTCAATCAGACAAAGATCGATGCTTACATCATTACAGATGTTCCGAATACACATTTGCACTATTTGACACTTTTTAAAAGTTATCAAATAGTTAACAGGTACGCTCGCGGCTATTCCGTCCCAGCGTACCTGGTTTTAAATCCGCCACCCTGGAGGCCACGGATGCCATAGGAATCAATGGGAGTCTGAAAGCACCGAAAGCATATCGATGCTGCCAGATATCCCATTGATTTCTATGGTAGAAAACAAGTAACGTTTACAGCTAACACCCTAACATAAGCCCCGAGTCTAAACACCCCTAATCTGCCGCCTCGACAATACCGCCACCTACATAATGTTATTAACCCCTATTCTACCACTCCCCGACACCGCTGTAACTAAATAAATGTATTAACCCCTATCCCGCCGCCACTAAATAAATGTATTAACCCCTAAACCTCTGGCCTCCCACATCACTACCATTAACTAAACCTATTAACCCCTAAACCGCCAGCCCCCCACATCGCCATAGACTAAATTAAGCTAAAAAACCCATAAACCTAACAACCCGCTAACTTTACATTAAAATTACAAAATTCCTATCTTAAAATAAATTTAAACTTACCTGTAGAATTAAAAGAAACTAATTCTAAACTATTAATTAACCTACCCTAACTATTATACTAAAATTACATTAAACTAGCAATTAAATTAACTATATTACATATTAAAAAACCCTAACCCTACTCAAATTATTTAAATCTACTATTAAAATTACTAAATTACAAAAAAAAATAAACGCTAAGTTACAAAAAATAAAAAACACTAACGGCTAGATTTAGAGTTTGGCGTTAGCCGTAAAAAAACCAGCGTTAGGGGCTCCTAACACTGGTTTTGGGCTACCGCTGGTATTTAGAGTCAGTCAGGAAAGGGTCTAATGCTCACTTTGCAGCAGCGACTTTTCCATACCGCAGATCCCCTTACGTCAATTGCGTATCCTATCTTTTCAATGGGATCTTTCTAACACTGGTATTTAGAGTCGTGACGGAAGTGAGCGTTAGAAATCTAACGACAAAACTCCAGCCGCAGCAAAAAGCCAGGAGTTAAGAGCTTTCTGGGCTAATGCCGGTTCATAAAGCTCTTAACTACTGTGCTCTAAAGTACACTAACACCCATAAACTACCTATGTACCCCTAAACCGAGGTCCCCCCACATCGCCGCCACTCTATTAAAATTTTTTAACCCCTAATCAGCCGACCGCACACCGCCGCCACCTACGTTATCCCTATGTACCCCTAATCTGCTGCACCTTATACCGCCGACCCCTATATTATATTTATTAACCCCTAATCTGCCACCCCAAACGTCACCGCCACCTACCTACACTTATTAACCCCTAATCTGCCGACCGGACCTCACCGCTACTATAATAAAGTTATTAACCCCTAATCCGCCTCACTCCCGCCTCAAAAACCCTATAATAAATAGTATTAACCCCTAATATGCCCTCCCTAACATCACCAACACCTAACTTCAAGTATTAACCCCTAATCTGCCGACCGGACCTCGCCAACACTATAATAAATGTATTAACCCCTAAAGCTAAGTCTAACCCTAACCCTAACACCCCCCTAAGTTAAATATAAGTTAAATCTAACAAAATAAATTAACTCTTATTAAATAAATTATTCCTATTTAAAGCTAAATACTTACCTGTAAAATAAATCCTAACATAGCTACAATATAAATTATAATTATATTGTAGCTATTTTAGGATTAATATTTATTTTACAGGCAACTTTGTATTTATTTTAACCAGGTACAATAGCTATTAAATAGTTAATAACTATTTAATAGTTACCTAGTTAAAATAATTACAAAATTACCTGTAAAATAAATCCTAACCTAAGTTACAATTAAACCTAACACTACACTATCAATAAATTAATTAAATAAAATACCTACAATTATCTACAATTAAACCTAACACTACACTATCAATAAATTAATTACATACAAATACCTACAAATAAATACAATTACATAAACTAACTAAAGTACAAAAATAAAAAAAGAACTAAGTTACAAAAAATAAAAAAATATTTACAAACATTATAAAAATATTACAACAATTTTAAGCTAATTACACCTACTCTAAGCCCCCTAATAAAATAACAAAGCCCCCCCCCCAAAAAAAAAATGCCCTACCCTATTCTAAAATACAAATAGAAAAGTTATTTTACCTTACCAGCCCTTAAAAGGGCCTTTTGCGGGCATGCCCCAAAGAATTCAGCTCTTTTGCTTGTAAAAAAAACATACAATACCCCCCCAACATTACAACCCACCACCCACATACCCCTAATCTAACCCAAACCCCCCTTAAATAAACCTAACACTAAGCCCCTGAAGATCTTCCTACCTTATCTTCATCACGCCGGGTATCACCGATCGGTCCAGGCTCCAAAGTCTTCATCCAAGCTCAAGCGGGGGCTGAAGATGTCCATGATCCGGCTGAAGTCTTGGCCCAAGCGGCGGCTGAAGAGGTCCATCATCGGGCATAAGTCTTCATCCTATCCAGGCAGAAGAGGAGATCCGGACCGGTAGACATCTTCATCCAAGCGGCATCTTCTATCTTCTTCCATCCGACGACGAGCGGCTCCATCTTCAAGACCTCCGGCGCGGATCCATCCTCTTCTTCCGACGTCCTAACACAGAATGAAGGTTCTTTTAAGGGACGTCATCCAAGATGGCGTCCCTCGAATTCCGATTGGCTGATAGGATTCTATCAGCCAATCGGAATTAAGGTAGGAAAAATCTGATTGGCTGATGGAATCAGCCAATCAGATTCAAGTTCAATCCGATTAGCTGATCCAATCAGCCAAACAGATTGAGCTCGCATTCTATTGGCTGATCGGAACAGCCAATAGAATGCGAGCTCAATCTGATTCACTGATTGGATCAGCCAATCGGATTGAACTTGAATCTGATTGGCTGATTCCATCAGCCAATCAGATTTTTCCTACCTTAATTCCGATTGGCTGACGTCCCTTAAAGGAACCTTCATTCTGTGTTAGGATGTCGGAAGAAGAGGATGGATCCGCGCCGGAGGTCTTGAAGATGGAGCCGCTCGTCGTCGGATGGAAGAAGATAGAAGATGCCGCTTGGATGAAGATGTCTACCGGTCCGGATCTCCTCTTCTGGCCGGATAGGATGAAGACTTCTGCCCGATGATGGACCTCTTCAGCCGCCGCTTGGGCCAAGACTTCAGCTGGATCATGGACATCTTCAGCCCCCGCTTGAGCTTGGATGAAGACTTCGGAGCCTGGACCGATCGGTGATACCCGGCGTGGTGAAGATAAGGTAGGAAGATCTTCAGGGGCTTAGTGTTAGGTTTATTTAAGGGGGGTTTGGGTTAGATTAGGGGTATGTGGGTGGTGGGTTGTAATGTTGGGGGGGGTATTGTATGTTTTTTTTTACAGGCAAAAGAGCTGAATTCTTTGGGGCATGCCCCGCAAAAGGCCCTTTTAAGGGCTGGTAAGGTAAAAGAGCTTTTCTATTTGTATTTTAGAATAGGGTAGGGCATTTTTATTTTGGGGGGCTTTGTTATTTTATTAGGGGGCTTAGAGTAGGTGTAATTAGCTTAAAATTGTTGTAATATTTTTATAATGTTTGTAAATATTTTTTTATTTTTTGTAACTTAGTTCTTTTTTTATTTTTTGTACTTTAGTTAGTTTATTTAATTGTATTTATTTGTAGGTATTTGTATGTAATTAATTTATTGATAGTGTAGTGTTAGGTTTAATTGTAGATAATTGTAGGTAGTTTAGTTAATTAATTTATTGATAGTGTAGTGTTAGGTTTATTTGTAACTTAGGTTAGGATTTATTTTACAGGTAATTTTGTAATTATTTTAACTAGGTAGCTATTAAATAGTTATTAACTATTTAATAGCTATTGTACCTAGTTTAAATAAATACAAAGTTGCCTGTAAAATAAATATAAATCCTAAAATAGCTACAATATAATTATTATTTATATTGTAGCTATATTAGGGTTTATTTTACAGGTAAGTATTTAGCTTTAAATAGGATTAATTTATTTAAGAAGAGTTAATTTATTTCGTTAGATTTAAATTATATTTAACTTAGGGGGGTGTTAGGGTTAGACTTAGCTTTAGGGGTTAATAACTTTATTAGAGTAGCGGTGAGGTCCGGTCGGCAGATTAGGGGTTAATAATTGTAGGTAGGTAGCGGCGACGTTGGGGGGGGGCAGATTAGGGGTTAATAAATATAATATAGGGGTCGGCGGTGTTAGGGGCAGCAGATTAGGGGTACATAGGGATAACTTAGGTTGCGGCGGTGTACGGAGCGGCAGATTAGGGGTTAATAATAAAATGCAGGGGTCAGCGATAGCGGGGGAGGCAAAATAGGGGTTAATAAGTGTAAGGTTTGGGGTGTTTCGACTTGGGGTACATGTTAGGGTGTTAGGTGTTAGGTGCAGACTTAGGAAGTGTTTCATAGGAAACAATGAGGCTGCGTTAGGAGCTGAACGCTGCTTTTTTGCAGGTGTTAGGTTTTTTTTCAGCTCAAACTGCCCCATTGTTTCCTATGGGGGAATCGTGCACAAGCACGTTTTTGAAGCTGGCCGCGTCCGTAAGCACCGCTAGTATTGAGAGTTGCAGTGGCGGTAAATTATGCTCTACGCTCCTTTTTTGGAGCCTAACGCAGCCATTCTGTGAACTCTCAATACCAGCGGTATTTAAAAGGTGCGGGGGAAAAAAAGCCAGCGTTAGCTACGCGGGTCGTTACCGACAAAACTCTAAATCTAGCCGTAAATTAGGAAAACAAACAAAACACAGTATCAAAAATAAAAACGAATAACACCTAATCTAATAGTCCTATCAAAATATAAAAGCCCCCAAAAATAAAAAAAACTCCTAGCCTACAATAAACTACCAATGGCTCTTAAAACTGCATTTTGCGGGGCATTGCCCCAAAGAAATCAGCTCTTTCTCCTGTAAAACAAACACCCCCCAACAGTAAAACCCACCACCCAACCAACTGTCATGGCGCGCCGCTCTAGCCGTTGCTAGGGCTGTGGCGTCTCCTTCCCTGCTCGTTCCCGGGGGCAGTGTCGGCTCCAGGTGCGTGTGGCACTGACGTCATCGCCGCAAGATCTGGATGCCGGTCTGAGCTCAGTGGCGCGAATCTGCGCCTATTTAAATGCTCAAAGAACGATCTGTCACTGCAAAAGTATAGGTGTTACTTTCTGTGCTCCTGGGTGTGACAGGCACAAGAAAGAACGATCTGATAACTGTTGCTGAACCTGCCTGTCTGACTACTCTACCTGCCTTAACCCTTAAACTGCTGGATTGATCACTGTTTCTGAACCTGCCTGTCTGACTACTCTACCTGCCGTAACCCTTAAACTGCTGGACTGTTTTTACTGTTGCCAAACCCTGCCTGCCTGACCATTCTAGTGGTGTGCCCTTGGACTGCTTTTACTGTTGCCAAACCCTGCCTACCTGAACATTCTAGTCGTGTGCCCTTGGACTGCTTTACTGTTGCCAAAACCTGCCTGTCTGACCATTCTAGTGGTTCATCCTTGGACTGCTCTGCTGTTGCAGCTGGGGACTGTTCTGTGTGTGGTGAGTGCCGCCTTCCTCATCTCACTAACTTTCTCTGCTCTGGGATATTCCCTATCATTAAGCTTGACACCGGGATAACAAGGCTACTGGCCGAGTTTGGTCTGATAGAGGAGTATCCCACGAGCGTTACATTATACTTGGGCCATGCAGCCATATAAGGTGGCACAAGCTGTTTATCTTCAGGGACAGATGTTAGGAACCCATACCACACAGTTGCAGAATATGGATTCCAAGCTAGAGGCTATTACCGCTCAACTCTCCTTACTAGTTGCAGCGAGGGATGCCGCTCCTGTTGCTACACCACCAGCCCCTACTCCTAGTACTGTGACTTCTTCCTCTGCTTCTGGAAGTATACCCAGGATACCCTTGCCTGACAAGTATGAAGGTACTACTGATTACAGGGGCTTTCTAAACCAATGCAGGCTGCACTTCCGCAATGATCCTCACACCTTTCAGTCTCATCAGTCAAGGGTCACCTTTATCATTTCCTTGCTAAAGGACAAGGCCCTAGCCTGGGTCTCTCCCCTTTTGGAACAGAACGCTACACTCCTGCATGATGCTGATGAGTTAATTTCTGCTTTATCTTCTGTGTTTGGGTTATCTTCTGTGTTTGGGACTTCTGGCCATACCTCTGCTGCTGAATATTCTCTCCTGGATCTCCGCCAGGGCAATAAAACTGTGGCACAATTTGCCATCAAGTTCCGCACCTTGGCACTTGAAACCACTTGGGATTGCAGTGCTCTCAAGGCAGCCTTTAGGAGGGGTCTCCATGAACGCATCAAAGATTAACTCACTTATCGTGATATTCCTTCTTCTTTGGATGACTTTATAGAGCTTTGTATCAATCTGGACTCTCGTTTTTAGGAAAGGCAAGCCGAGAGAGACAGAACAAGGTGGGTCCTTCCCTCCCGTCCTCCTATTCGCCCAGTTTCGGCAGCATTCGCTACCCCTTCAGCAGCTCCATTTACCTCAGTAGTATGGAACCCATGGATCTCTCCTCCTTCAAACCTTCAGAGTCCGAAAGGCAGAGAAGAAGGAGACTGAGACTATGTTTTTATTGTGGATCTAACACCCACCAACTAAAGGACTGTGAGATTCGGCCTGGAAAAGCCAATGCTTAGGGGATAACACTGGGGTACCTCTAAGCATGGTCTTAACTAAATCCCCTCACTCCTCTCGGATCCTGGTTCCTGTTACCCTTACCTTCCTTCAGAATACTGTCCACACTCAAGCCTTCATTGATTCAGGGGCAGCTGGAAACTTCCTGGATCACCATTTTATGATTCAAGCTGGTTTTCTGCAGAAAAGATATTGTCTAAAAATAACTACCCTGGATGGCACCCCCCTTGGTTCGGGCGTGATCCATTTTGAGTCAGCACCCCTGACCCTGACTGTGGAAGTCCTCCACACTGAACAGCTGCAGTTTGAGGTCATTCATTCTCCAGCACAGACTGTCATCCTTGGCTTCGGGGACACAATCCACAGTTTGACTGGGCTGAGGGACAACTGGCCTCCTGGGGTACCTCCTGTTTCCACTCCTGCCTTGCTAAAATCGTTCCTCTGCCCCGTATTCCCATAGCCAGTATATAGACTCCTTCAAACCTTCCTTCAGTATACACAGACTTTGCGGATGTGTTTGAGAAAAAAGCAGCCGACGTGCTGCCACCCCACTGTCCTCTTTACCGGAGCCCCACTTCCTAAAGGAAGGACTTATCCACTCTCCAAGGCTAAAATCAAATCCATGGAGGAGTACATCCAAGAGAACCTAGCTAAAGGTTTCATTCGCCCTTCCTCCTCTCCTGCTGGGGCTGGCTTCTTTTTTGTCAGTAAGAAGGATGGTGGGCTCAGACCCTGCATTGACTACAGGGCATTGAACAACATAACCATCAAGAATCGCTATCCCATACCATTGATCACTGAGCTGTATGACTCACTCCAGGATGCTCGCTTTTTCACCAAATTGGACTTACGTGGGGCATACAATCTGATTCACATCTTTCCAGGCCACGAATGGAAGGCGCCTTTAACACAAGATCTGGGCTTTACGAATACCTTGTCTTCCAGGCATTTGTCAATGATGTCTTCCATGACCTCCTCAACCGCACTGTCATCATTTATCTGGATGATATCCTTGTTTTCTCTTCCACTTTAGAGGAGCATCATAGGCACGTGAGACAGGTGCTTCTTCGTCTCAGAGATAAATTCTTGGTAGCCAAGCTAGAAAAGTGTGAGTTTGATCAAGTTCAGATCCAATTCCTTGGATATGTCATCTCGAAGGAGGGTTTTGCCATGGATCCTGCTAAACTCACCGCAGTACTAGAATGGCCTCAACCTACCTCTTTAAAGGAATTGCAGAGGTTCTTGGGGTACTCCAATTATTACTGCAAGTTTATAAAGAACTTTTCTCAAACAGTAGCTCCTCTCACTAAATTGACAAAACGGAACAAAGACTGTAAACATTGGCCTCTTGAAGCCATAAATGCCTTCTCTTGTCTGAAAAAGGCTTTTTGTTCAGCTCCTGTGCTCCGCCATCCTGATCCTGACCTACAGTTCACTTTAGAGGTAGATGCCTCCAAGATAGGGGCTGGAGCAGTTCTTACTCAAAGAGACCCTTTGATTTCCAAGTCACACCCTGTAGCTTTTTTCTCTAAACACTTTACTCCTGCTGAGAGGAACTATGATGTGGGTAATCGTGAACTCTTAGTCATTAAGATGGCCTTGACTGAATGGCGTCACTGGCTAGAGGGCACCACCAATCCTATTCAGATTCTCACCAACCACAAGAATCTGACTTACCTAGAAACTGCTCATTCACTCAATCCTCGACAGGCCAGGTGGGTCTTGCTCTTTTCCCGTTTTAATTTTGTGGTCTCTTATCTTCCTGGGACCAAGAACAAGAAGGCGGACACCCTTTTCCATCAGTTCCCTCACTCAAGTGATTCCTCAGAAGCTCCTATTGAACACACCATACCCCCCTCCTGTGTGGTTGCTCAACTCAATACCACCTTTCTGCAAAGATTGCAACGTGCTCAGTCTAGTAAACCTCCTGGTGCCCCCATGTCCTCCGATATCCTCTTTGTACCTCTGAATCTATGTATCCGTGCTAGCCTGGGCTCATGATAGCAAACTCTCAGTACATCCTGGTTTGACTAGGACTCTCAGGCGTCTTTCCCAACATGTTTGGTGGCCTACTATGAAGTCTGACACTCAATATTATGTGAAAGCCTGCACAATTTGTACTGCCAACAAGCCCCCCCCCCCCCCGATCCATGCCTCCTGGCTTGCTCCAACCATTGTCCATTCCCAAACAACCCTGGACACACATAACAATGGACTTTATTGTGGACCTTCCTTCTTCTGACCACCATACAGTTATCTGGGTTGTGGTGGACCGCTTTTCCAGACTGGCTCACTTCATACCCCTAACCAAACTGCCTTCTGCTCAGGAATTGTCGTCCCTTTTTCTCTTACATGTAGTGCGACTTCATGGCATTCCTGTGAATATTGTTTCCGACAGAGGTCCACAGTTCATCTCTGCCTTCTGGAGAGCCTTTTGTAAGTTGATTGGAACCACTGTTTCCTTGTCATCTGGCTACCATCCTCAGACCAATGGACTAACAGAGAGCAAACCAGGATCTTGAAGCCTACCTTAGAGCCTTTGTCAACGCTCGCCATACCAACTGGTCTGAATTGCTACCCCTAGCCGAGCTGGCAAGAAACACTCATTAGCACTCTTCTTTTCGATGTTCTCCATTTCAAGCTGCAGCAGGGTATCAACCTTGTGTCTTCCCTCTTTCAGTTCAGTCCACTGGGGTCCCTGCCGCTAAGATTCTGGACTCCAGATACAGGTGCAGACAACTGCAGTATCTGATACATTGGAAGGGTTACTCCGTGGCAGATCGTTCCTGGGTTCCTGCCCGTGATGTGCATGCCCCATCTCTGGTCTCCAGATTCCATGATGCTCATCCTTTGAAGCCGACTCTGGTTCCCGGAGGGAACCCTTGAGAGGGGGGCAATGTCACGCTGTGCAGCTCTAGCCGTTGCTAGGGGCGCGGCGTCTCCTTCCCTGCTTGTTGCCAGGGGCAGTGTTGGCTCCGGATGCGTGTGGCGCTGACGTCATCGCCGCACGCTCCGGATGCCAGTCTGTGCTCAGTGGCGTGAATCTGCGCCTATTTAAATGCTCAAAGAACGATCTGTCACTGCCCAAGTATAGGTGTTACTTTGTGTGCTCCTGGATGTCACAGATCGTTCTTTCTTGTGCCTGATAAATGTTGCTGAACCTGCCTGTCTGACTACTCTACCTGCCTTAACCCTTAAACTGCTGGATTGATCACTGTTGCTGAACCCACCTGTCTGACTACTCTACCTGCCTTAACCCTTAAACTGCTGGACTGTTTTTACTGTTGCCAAACCCTGCCTACCTGACCATTCTAGTGGTGTGCCCTTGGACTACTTTTACTGTTGCCAAACCCTGCCTGCCTGACCATTCTAGTGGTGTGCCCTTGGACTGCTTTTACTGCTGCCAAACCCTGCCTGTCTGACCATTCCAGTGGTGCGCCTTTGAACTGCTTTACTGTTGCCAAACCCTGCCTGTCTGACCATTTTAGAGGTTCATCCTTGGACTGCTCTGCTGTTGCCACTGGGGACTGTCCTGCCTGTGGTGAGTGCCGCCTTCCTCATCTCACTAACTTTCTCTGCTCTGGGATATTCCCTATCATTCCGGCACAACGCCGGGATAACAAGACTACTGCCAAGTTTGGTCTGATAAAGGAGTATCCCACGCGCGTTACACCAACCCCCCCAAATAAAAAGCTTATCTAAAAAACCTAAGCTCCCCATTGCTCTGAAAAGGGCATTTGTATGGGCATTGCCCTTAAAAGGGCATTTAGCTCTTTTACCTGCCCAGACCCTAATAAAAATAAAACCCACCCAAAAAACCCTTAAATAAACCTAACACTAACCTCCGACGATCCACTTAAAATTTTTGAAGTTCCGCTTGAAGGATCCATCCAGCTGGCAAGAAGTCTTCATCCGGGCGGCAAGAAGTCTTCATCCGGGCGACCTCTTTTATCTTCATCCATCCGGCGAAGTCTTCATCCATGCGGCCTCTTCTATCTTCATCCATCCGGCGCGGAGCGGGTCCATCCTGAAGACATCCGACGCAGAGCTCCTCTTCAATACGGTCGCCGCCGTAAACTGGAACTTGAATGCAAGTGAATCCAAGATGGCGTCCCTTGCATTCCTTTTGGCTGAAAGGTTCCAATCAGCCAATAGGATGAGATCTCAATCCTATTGGCTGATTGGAACAGCCAATAGGATTTTGGCAGCTCTAATCCTATTGGCTGATAGGAATGCAAAGGACGCCATCTTGGATGCCGTCACTTGCATTCAAGATCCAGTTTACGGTGGCGACCGTATTGAAGAGGAGCTCCGCACCGGATGTCTTCAGGATGGACCCGCTCCGAGCTGGATTGATAAAGATAGAAGAGGCCGCATGGATGAAGATTTCACCGGATGGATGAAGATGGAAGAGGCCGCCCGGATGAAGACTTCTTGCCGGCTGGATGGATCCTTCAAGCGGAACTTAAAAAACTGTAAGTGGATCGTCGGGGGTTAGTGTTAGGTTTATTTAAGGGTTTTTTGGGTGGGTTTTATTTTTAGAGTAGGGTCTGGGCATGTAAAAGAGCTAAATGCCCTTTTAATGGCAATGCCCATACAAATGCCCTTTTCAGGGCAATGGCGAGCTTAGGTTTTTTTAGATAGGCTTTTTATTTGGGTTTGGTTAGTTGGTTGGATGGTGGGTTTTACTGTTGGGGGTGTTTGTATTTTTTTTTACAGGTAAAAGAGCTGATTTCTTTGTGGCAGTGCCCCTCAAAAAGGCCCTTTTAAGGGCCATTGGTAGTTTATTGTAGGCTAGGTTTTTTTTGGGGGGGGGGGGCATTTTAATTTTGATAAGGCTATTAGATTAGGTATAATTCATTCGTAATTTAGTGTTTTTTATTTTTTGTAACTTAGCGTTTATTTTTTTTGTAATTTAGTAATTTTTAATAGTAGATTTAAATAATTTGAGTAGGGTTAGGTTTTTTTAAATATGTAATATAGTTAATTTAATTGCTAGTTTAATGTAATTTTAGTATAATAGGGTAGGTTAATTAATAGTTTAGAATTAGTTTCTTTTAATTCTACAGGTAAGTTTAAATTTATTTTAAGATAGGGATGTTGCAATTTTAATGTAAAGTTAGCGGGTTGTTAGGTTTAGGGGTTAATAGCTTAATTTAGTTTATGGCGATGTGGGGGGCTGATGGTTTAGGGGTTAATAGGTTTAGGTAATGGTAGTGATGTGGGAGGCCAGAGTTTTAGAGGTTAATACGTTTATTTAGTGGCGGCGGGGTCCGGGAGCGGCGGGATAGGGGTTAATAACTTTATTTAGGTTGTGGCGGTGTCCGGGAGTGGTGGGATAGGGGTTAATACATTTTATTTAAGTTGCGGCGGTGTCGGGGAGAGGCGGATAGAGGTTAATAATTTTATTAAAGTTGCGGTGGGGTCCGGGAGCGGCGGGATAGGGGTTAAACATTTTAGTATAGTGGCGGTGTTTAGTGACAGGGTATAAATAAAGTTGGTAAAAAGCCGAATAGCAGTGAGATCGATGACTGCTAGTTAACAACAGTCCGATGCTCATCGCCCCATACTTGATGCGCGGCTTTTTGCTGGCTTTTTTTTATAAATATGGAGATCGTATTCAGGTCCGTGGCCGAGATGTTAGGCGATGTTAGGCGAGCGTATTGGTGCCGGCAAATGCAGCATAGTTGAGGCTTTGATAAATATCCCTATTTAAGTCTGGTTACAATGGGATATGGTTACAGGGAATGGTTGGCGTAAAATATCTTCCTTTTTTTACATAGAGATGTTCATATGATATTTCCTAGGCAGCTTTTTACATATATGCTGTACCACTTTCAAGTGATTTAGCATATAGGTAACATGCCCCTTTAAGCAGTGACAGCCTTTTGAGAGTAATAGTTATCTGTAGGGTAAAATACAAAATCAATGGAAAAAAATGTAACCCAACATTTAAGGAACAGTAATGTCAAAATTAAACTTTCATGATTCAGAAAGAGCATGCAATTTCAACAGATTTTCAAATTTACTTCCATTATGAAAATGGACACAGTCTTTTTCTATGCACATTTTCTGAGGCACCAGTTAAAGGGATATGAAACCCATTTTTTTTTTCTTTCATGATTCAGATAGAGAATGCAATTTTAAGCAACTGTCTAATTTAGTACAGTTATCAAATTTTTTTCATTCTTTTGGCAACTTTAAAAAGCCGGAATGTAAGCTTAGAAGCTGGCCCATTTTTGGTTCAGCACCTGGGTAGTGCTTTGTGATTGATGGCTTAATTATGAACATGTGGATGAGCTCACAGTGTATACGTATAGGAGTCTGTGAGTGGCTGATGTCTGTCATATGATAAAGGGGGACGGAAAGCTGAAGTAAATTTTGAAATTGTCATAAATTTCTTTTTTGAGCCCTTGTGGGGTGGAGCCTGCTTTTCGCAATGTAAGAAGCAGTGGTGTACCCTCTCCTCCACCTCATGCTTGTGGTGATTGACAGGCACTTCTCTCAAACGACTAGAAGAGGGCTGCATTACACACACCTATTTTATGAAACTGGGCGGACAGGTTCCCATGCCAGAAAACTTGTCCGCTGTGCTTAGTAATGGGGCCCTAAATGTTATTGCATTGTCTTTTTATTATGTCTTTGCTGATTATGCAATTCTAATGTATTTAATGGTCCTTTAATAGTTAGAAAATCATATAGAGCTTTTCCATAATTTCCATAAAGTGGATCATCTAATCTCTGTGCTCTTTAGATTTTAATTTCTAGCACTGAGAAATCTGCTGGCGCTCTACAAATAACCAATAATAATAATAATTATTATTATTTTCAACTCAAGCAATGGACAATTTCTCAGATCGACTTCAATGGTGAAACCCCTTCTCATTCAACTTTTCCTAAATAGCATTCCCTTTCTCACCACCAGCTCTTAGCCTTTAGCTTTACTGCCCTCATACTTTAAAGAAAATAGTTCATTCCACATGCTACTAAGAAAGTATATTAGGAGAGGTGTTTTTGTTTCCTACTTTTTATTAAATCAGTATTAAAAAAAAAATTTTAGAAAAAAAAGGCAGGAAAAGGCATTAACATAGAGGTACATACATACACATTTAAACACATATATATATATATACACACACACACACATATATATATATATATATATATATATATATATATATATATATATATATATATATATATTATATATATATATATATATAATCTTTTGTCTTTTTGGGAACATCCACTGAGGAGAAAGTTCATACCAAGATCTGGATAACTCCAAGAGGCAACAAGCATACCTACATAGGAAGTTTTGGAATACCTCTCTCTGAAAGAACTACTTTCCAACATACTACAAGAGGCAGAAGTTAACAGGCTTGTGGGAGCGCTAATTTGCACTCCACTCGTAATCTAGCCCTTTATTACATAAACACTCCTTTTTCCTCTCTCCTGTTTACAGAGCTTTGGATGCAGTGAACTAATGCAAATAAATATTGTCTATTGTCTACAACTGCCATTCACTGGTCAATATTATATAACAGACAGTGTATCGAGAGCCAACTGATTCATTACTACCACTGTCCAAATGATTTAGTATGGTTATTTTCAAAATCAAGCACAGCACATATTTTAAGCTGTTTTAACGGTTGCCATTTATATGCTGGAAGTGGCACAGTTACTGGTAGCAGCTTAATAGACCCAGAGGTGCCCCAGTAAATCCAGATATTCCCTCTGACTGTGAGTTCCTGTACCAAGTGCCTGCAGTTAGCTCTGTTTTTCCTGATATCTGTCACAGAAGTGTTAAACAGAACAGAGGATTGCAGCTCACTGGCTGTTAACAAAAAAATTGTAAGTAAAACTGAAATCTGTAATGCATTTTAGATCCCCTCTTTTATATACAAAATAGAAATAAGTACAAGGGATGTAAAACAGTCTGTTTCATCGTTGTAATAAAAAGCACTAAGCAGAAGGTTATACTTAATAGAAATTATTGCATTATGTATTATTCATTATTTTAAAAGGATTTTACCTTTTATTTCTTTTTATTTAACTTCATTTGTGCAGAATTCATTACTTCCTGTCACAGCCCCACAAAGGGGCTGGGGTCTGTATGAGAAGCCAAAAAAAATCAGATTTTCCTTTTGAGTGTTGCTAAGAAACACCATAAAATTGCTGTAGTCAGTTTATTGCCAATGCTCAGTTAAGGCCTTTTGCTGCAAAAATCACATGATCATTTAACTTAAGTTTTGAAATGGTGTACCCTTTTCTAAATACAGGCAGGGCTACATTGAGAATTTATAAGTGCTCATTTAGCAAGAAAACAAGTAAGTTGTTTGCATTTTTTTTAACACAATTTGTTTTTTTTATGTTTACTTTGATTTAAAGGGATAGGGAAGTCAAAATGAAACTTGCATGATTTGGATAGAGCATGTAATTTTAAGACACTTTTAATTACACTTCTTTTTTTTCAACTGTATTTGTTATCCTCTTCTCTTCCTTCAGCAAATGATAACAAGATAATGAAGCAAATTTGATAATATAAGTAAATTGGAAAGTTTTTTTAAAATGATATGTTCTATCCAGTCTAGTGCTCTAACAGTTACGCACTAGCGAAAAGGGATCAATCACGGGTGTTTGCAAACGGAGGTAACGCTCATATTACAAGTGCAATTGAAGTTAACACACATCAGGATAGCGCGTCCTCAGAGCACTGGTTAACTGTTTCGCGAAATAAAACAATGTCACAAAACACAACAAAAATACATTTAAAAGTACATTTACACTCATAATAACACTATGGGGTATATTTACGTAAGTGCGAGCGGACATGATACGATGTAGCGTATCATGTCCGCCGCCCATCAATAAATGCCGACAGCATACGCTGTCGGCATTTATCAATGCACCAGTAGTTCTTGTGAACTGCTGGTGCAATGCAGCCTCCTGCAGAATCGCGGTCAATCGGCTGCTAGCAGGGGGTGTCAATCAACCCAATCATATTCGATCGAGTTGATTTCTGTCCGCAGCCTCAGAGCAGGCGGACAAGTTATGGAGCAGCGGTCTTTAGAGAAACAAGGGGCATCAAACTCTATATGGAGCTTAATAAATCAGCCCCTTAGTGATTAAAATGATTAAAAAAAATATTGCACAAAAAAGTTATAATGGATCATATGAAGTCTCAGGTGCAAAGCACTTTAAACAAGAAAATTGAGAGACGAACCACTGAGGCAGAGCAAAAGCTAGAAAAACGTCCATGCTTGTCCACAAGGCCAGTGCCACTCAGTCTTTTTGCACACTATGGGGCATATGTATCAAGCTCCGAATGGCAGGCTCGCCAGAAACAGCAGTTATGAAGCAGCGGTCACAAAGACCGCTGCTCCATAACCTGTCCGCCTGCTCTGAGCATGCGGACAGACATCGCCGGAAATCAACCCGATCGAGTACGAATGGGTTGATTGACAACCCCCTGCTGGCGGCCTATTGGCCGCGAGTCTGCAGGGGACGGCGTTGCACCAGCAGCTCAGCGAGGTCTGTCGGATCTAATCCGCACTGTCGGATCAGGTCCGACAGACCTTGATAACTAGAGGCCTATGCCTTTTCACAGAGAAAAGGTATAGAATATAGCATATCGGTCTGAACCTGCCCAGTGACAGTCCAGCGCTGAAATACCAGGCAACCCTTCTCTGAACAAGATAAAACAGAAAACCCCAGACGTACATTTCGGTATCCCTTGGGCCTCGTCAGTGAGGTGCAGTTGCATATCTCTAGGCCTAGGGCATGTGTGCAAGGAGTCCATATCTGGTTTACCCTTTTACTCTTCGGGAGACCTAAAAGCAATTTGCATAAAAGCAAGAAAATTGAGAGACGCACCACTGAGGCAGAGCAAAAGCTAGAAAAACTTCCATGCTTGTCCACAAGACCAGTGCCACTCAGTGTGCTGTCTCTTTTTGCACACTATGCCTTTTCACAGAGAAAAAATGTCCTGTAGAATATAAGTCTGATCCTGCCCAATGACAGTCCAGCGCCGAAATACCAGGCAATGCTTCTCTGAACAAAATAAAACACCAAACCCCAGACGTACGTTTCGGCCTCCCTTGGGCCTCGTCAGTGAGGTGCAGTTGCATATCTCTAGGGCATGTGTGCAAGGTATGGACTCTTTGCACACATGCCCTAGAGATGCGCAACTGCACCTCACTGACGAGGCCCAAGGGAGGCCGAAACGTACGTCTGGGGTTTGTTGTTTGTCTTGTTCTGAGAAGAATTGCCTGGTATTTCAGCGCTGGACTGTCATTAGGATCAGACTGATATGTTACAGAATATTTTTTCTCTGTGAAAAGGCATAGTGTGCAAAAAGAGATTGCACCCTGAGTGGCACTGGCCTTGTGGACAAGCACAGAAGTTTTTCTAGCTTTTGTTCTGTCTCGGTCAGTGCCTCTCTCTATTTTGTTTTTATGTAAATTGCTCTTAGGTCTCCCTAACAGTAAAGGGGGAAACCAGATATGGACTCCTTGCACACATGCCCTAGAGATATGCAACTGCACCTCACTGATGAGGCCCAAGAGAGGCAGAAACGTACGTCTGGGGTTTGTTTGTCTTGTTCTGAGAAGAATTGCCTGGTATTTCAGCGCTGGACTGTCATTGGGCAGGATCAGACTGATATGCTACAGGATATTTTTTCTCTGTGAAAAGGCATAGGGGTATATTTATCAAGCTCCATATGGAGCTTGATGTGCCTTGTTTATGTGGAGCCTTCAGGCTCGCCAGAAACAGAAGTTATGAAGCAGTGATCTAAAGACCGCTGCTCCATAACTTGTCCGCCTGCTCTGAGGCTGCGGACAGAAATCAACCTGATCGAATACGATCGGGTTGATTGACACCCCCTGCTAGCGGCCAATCTGCAGGGGCAGCATTGCACTAGAAGTTTACAAGAACTGCTGATGCAATGATAAATACAGCGTATGTGGCGGACATGATACGTTACTTTGCATCATGTCCGCTCGAACATTTATAAATATGTCCCAAAGTGTGCAAAAAGAGACATGTATTTATGTGTGTATATATGCATTTACATATATATATATATATATATATATATATATATATACACACATATAAACACATTTATACATATGTACACACACATATAAACACATAAATACATATGTACACACATATGGACAGATATATATATATATACAGTTGTATGCAAAAGTTTAGGCATTGAAGCCCTTTGCAGTATATAGAGCATTGAAGCCCTTTGCAGTTAAGTAGATGAAAACATGAAAAAGCATATTTATGCAATATTCATAATTAATAAAGTGTATTTACTGTAAATATTCCACATTCCAATATTCTTCACATAGAGAAATATGTTCTATGTATTTTTAAATAGCTAATTCATTTAGATATATACATAGGTTTAGATATATATTGTACCAAAATACCATCAGATATATGTAGAAATATGTATTTATGAATAAATAGAGTATATTCTGCTATGTGAAGAACATTGGAATGTGAAATATTCATATTTTCATGTCAGGGTAGCGCACTTGAGAATACGTGATTGGTTTGTGCACGGAGTAGGGTGTTAGATTTTTTTCCACTTTTTTTGCTTGATTGACTTCTATGGGGGAATAAGCTAAAGTTATTGCAATATTCAAAGTTGGTTGGTTGCAAAAATGTTTTACTTTCAATTTGTAATAGGAGTGCTACCTGATGCGTGCAAAAATCTTCTTGTGGAGTTAGCGCGCAAGAGGGAGTGTATACCGCTCCATTTGTAATCTGGCACAAAATGGGGTGGGTGTTCAAACTGTCGCTATAGATAGGGCTAGATTCACACTTGCCTGTGAGATTGTTAAGGGACCTTGTGAAAGTTTCAGTATGGTCAAAATTAATTGAGCAAGGCTTCACCTATATTTTCTACAAATTTGTTAGTGGGTGTAATGGATGGAAAAATGTTCATGATTCTATACACAAATAATGAATCAATAGTCAATGTATTAGCAGTTTATATCACAGTATAGATATATAGTTTTCAGCATGCATACATATATTCAGTATATACATTTATTTAGTGGATAACAAATATATCCCTTTAATAGAAATGAATTAAGGAAAGTTTTACTCTGTACTGCTTTTCGTTGTTTTTCTCTGATGCTTTCCCAGACAGTGTCTTATCTTGCAGGGAGGGGGAATCAAGGCTACAGTGTTTGTGAGCAGCGTTCTAGCTGTTCTGTAAGAACTCAGAGTTTCATGTTATTTTGAAAAAAAGCGATATGATTGATATCACGTAGAAACGCCTGCAACTAACGGTTTACTTACTTAGTGCTAAGAGGAGGCCAACTAGATTGAAGCATGGTGCGATCAAGGGAGAGACAATATCTGAGGAAGAAATATACCTGTTATATCTGCAATATTCCTAAGCTAACGCTTTATAGTTGTCAGGGTGCCAGGAATCAGACTGAGACGAGAAGTGCAAAAATAATCACACCTTTATTAATAGCAAAAAATAATAAAAAGTCCACAAGTCAAATAACAAGCCAGGAGTCAAAACCAGAGCTGGTAGTCAGACGAGCCGAGTCAGGAGCCAAAGCGAATAGTCAGACAAGCCGGAATCAGGAACAAGGAAAACAGCAGAGTCAGGAACAAGCCAGGGATCAGGAACCAGGAAGGACGTCAGGCAGCCAGGTAAAACACAGGAGCTCTCACAAACAGGTCTGAGACAACGCAAGGGCAAAGCATACTGAACAGAGGCCCTTTAAATAATAAGTGATGACATCACAATTCTGAGACCGCATCCTGTCTCACATGGATGATGCACAACAGTCTGGCCATAAAAGGAAGTGCAGGCAATGAGCAGCATCCCCCACAATGCACCAAGACAGGAAGAGAGGTGAGTAAAATGGCTGCCAGCAGCACATGGCAAACACAACAGGGAAAAAACCCTGACAGTACCCTCCCCTCAACGACCCCTCCCCCGCGGGAGGACAAAAGGCTTATTGGGGAAACGGGCATGGAAGGCACGGAGGAGGGCAGGAGCATGAACATCAGAGGAGGGAACCCAAGAACGCTCCTCCGGACCAAAGCCCCTCCAATGAACCAAATACTGTACACGGCCCCTGGACATAGGAGAGTCAATAATGCTGCTGACCTCATACTCCTCATGGTTGTCAACAAGGATAGGACGGGGATGAGGCAACACAGTGGTAAACCGATTGCAAACCAATGGTTTCAAGAGGGAGACATGAAAAACATTGGAGATGCGCATAGCAGGAGGAAGGTCAAGAGCGTAAGCCACAGGATTAACCCGTCGGAGTATTCGAAAAGGACCAACATAACGGGGAGCCAATTTATTGGAAGGCACACAAAGGTTCAAGTTGCAGGAGAACAGCCAAACTCTCTCACCAACCTGGTAGGAAGGTGCGGGGAGACGCCTATGATCAGCCTGGAACTTTTGGCGCTGCATAGAACGATGATGGCAATCCTTAATCTGCACCCACGTGGAACGGAGTTGCCGGAGATGCTCCTCCAAAGCCGGAATACCCTGAGACATGAATGAATCGGGCAACAAGGATGGTTGAAACCCATAATTCGCCATGAACGGGGATAACTTGGAGGAAGCATTAATAGCACTATTATGAGCAAACTCTGCCCAAGGTAAAAGTTCAGACCAATTATTGTGGTGATCTGAGACATAGCAATGGAGGAACTGTTCCAGAGCTTGATTAGACTGTTCCGCAGCCCCATTGGATTGAGGGTGATATGCCGAGGAGAAGGAAAGCTGGATCCCCATTTGAGCACAAAAGGAACGCCAAAATCTGGAGACAAATTGGCTACCCCGGTCCGACACTATCTCCTTGGGTAACCAACTTTGCGGGCAAAAATTGAAGCAAGCTCCTGAGCGGTAGGTAGCTTCATCAAGGGAATGCAATGTGACATTTTAGAAAAACGGTCAACCACCATAGGAATAACCGTATTGCCATTGGAAACAGGGAGCTCGACAATGAAGTCCATGGAAAGATGTGTCCAAGGACGCTCACCATTAGCAATAGGTTGAAGAAGACCCACAGGAAGACGTCGAGGAGTCTTATTCTGTGCACAAACTGAGCAGGAGGCAACATACGCAGCAACATCAGAACGAAGACCTGGCCACCAGAATTGTTGAGTGACAGACCAAATCATTTGGTTCTTGCCTGGGTGACCTGCGGCTTTAGGATAGTGGTAAGTGTGCAAAAGTTTAGTTTGAAGATTCTCAGGAACAAAACACTTACCACTAGGTTTCTCAGGAGGTGAATTGGTTAGTGCAGCCAGTATCTCCTCCCCCAAGGGAGAAGTCAAATTAGTATGTATGGTAGCCAAAATATGGTCAGGAGGTATAACAGGAGTAGGTACAAACTCCTCCTTGGACAGAGGTGAAAATTGTCGAGAGAGGGCATCAGCCCTAACATTCTTACTACCAGGCAGGTAGGAGACCACATAATTAAACCGAGACAAAAATAGCGCCCATCTGGCCTGTCGGGGCGACAAATGTTTCGCTTCAGAAAGATAAGTTAAATTATTGTGGTCAGTAAGATTGAGCACTGGCATGCTAGTACCCTCGAGAAGATGCCTCCATTCCTTAAATGCCAAAATTATAGCCAGTAATTCCCTGTCGCCAATTTCATAATTGCACTCTGCTGGAGACAATTTCCTAGAGAAGAAACCACACGGATGCAAAGAACCGTCAGGCGTAGGACATTGAGACAAGAGGGCACCTACTCCAGTCTCAGACGCATCGACCTCAAGAATGAAAGGCAGGACCGGGTTAGGATGAGCTAGAACTTGAGCGGCAGCAAAGGCAGTCTTAAGACTATCAAAGGCCTTAATAGCAGTAGGTGACCAATGGAGTGGATCATTCTCTTTACGGGTCATGTCTGTGATAGGTTTGACCAAGGAAGAAAAGTTTTTAATAAACTTTCTATAGTAATTGGTGAACGCCAAAAAACGTTGAATAGACCGAAGACCAACTGGGCGAGGCCACTGCAGAACTGCAGATAACTTGTCAGGATCCATGGAGAACCCTGCAACGGAGATAACATAACCTAGGAAGGTTACTTGAGTCTGATGGAACTCACATTTCTCGAGTTTACAAAACAGGCCGTTCTCACGTAGTCTCTGAAGTACCCGTGTAACATCAGAACGATGAGTCTCAAGTGTGGGTGAGTGTATGAGGATGTCCTCTAAGTACACCACAACACACTGTTGCAACATATCTCGTAGGACATCATTAATTAATTCCTGGAAAACAGCAGGAGCATTACATAGGCCAAAGGGCATTACAAGATACTCATAATGCCCGCTCCTGGTGTTAAATGCTGTTTACCATTCGTGACCCTCCTTAATCCTAACGAGATTGTACGCTCCTCTCAAATCAAGTTTAGTAAAGACCATAGCTCCCTTGAGGTGGTCAAAAAGTTCCGTAATAAGCGGAATAGGGTAAGCATTCTTAATGGTAAGACGATTAAGACCCCTATAATCAATACATGGTCTTAACTCGCCACCCTTTTTCTTCACAAAGAAGAAGCCAGCCCCTGCAGGAGAACAGAATTTGCGGATGATCCTGCGCGACAGAGTATCGGCAACATACTCCTCCATAGCACAATTCTCTGCAAAAGACAGAGAGTACACCCGGCCCCGAGGAGGAATGGCTCTAGGTGGCAGGTCTATGGCACAATCGTAAGACCGGTGAGGAGGCAACGTACCGGCACGCACCTTGTCAAACACGTCTAGGAACTCTCGGTACTCCTCTGGCAATTGAGATACTGAAGAAGTGCACAAGACTTTAACTGGTCTCCGAAGACAAGTGGAAATACATTGCAGGGACCCCGACAAAATTTCGGACCTGCGCCAGTTGAGACTGGGATTGTGCTTTTGGATCCAGGGATAACCCAGAACAACCGGAAAATGCGGAGAGTTTATCACCTGGAACTGGAGGGTTTCAAAATGGAGAGCCCCAACAGCCATGGACAACGGAGCAGTTTCATAACGAGTGCAGGCTGAAGGGGCCTCAATAGCAAGTGGAACGGACCGAGGCAAAACAGGAATGGAGTGCTTTGATACAAAAGCACTGTCAATGAAATAGCCCACAGCACCGGAGTCAACAAGAGCCTGGGTGACTATGGAGGAGTCCACCCAGGAAAGGACAACCGTGACCAAAGGTTTCTCCTTAAGTGGTTCCGGGGACGAGGATAAACCACCCAAGGTCTGCCCCCGACAGGACCTTAGGTGTGAGCGTTTCCCGCCCGTGTAGGACAAGACTTCAAAAGGTGGCCCTGTAACCCACAATAGAGGCAGAGTCCCTCCCTCCTCCTAAAGGCCTTCTCCGCCGCGGAGAGACGCATGAATCCCAGCTGCATCGGAGCAGAAGTACCTGGTGACTCTGGACCAGGAGGCATGGGAGGAGAGGGAGGCATGGGTGGGAATGAACACGTAGGAGATAATGGAACAGGAGGCTTCTGCAAGCGCTCCTTGAAAGAGGGCCTCTCTCTGAGTCTGATGTCAATTAGGATAAAAAAAGACACCAATGCCTCGAGATCCTCTGGTAAATCTCTGGCAGCAACTTCGTCTTTGATCGCATCAGAGAGCCCATGAAAGAAGGCGGCAACAAGGGCTTCATTGTTCCAACCTACCTCTGCGGCAAGGGTACGGAACTCAATAGCATACTGAGCAACAGATCTTGTACCTTGCTGAATGGACATGAGTCGTTTAGCAGAAGAGGAGGAGCGAGACGGAACATCAAATACCCTTCAAAAGGAGGCCACAAATTCAGGGTAATTTGAAATCACAGGTTTATTAGTCTCCCACAAGGGATTAGCCCAGGCAAGAGCTGTGTCAGAGAGTAACGAGATGAGAAATCCCACCTTAGCTCTGTCAGAGGGAAACGCCTGAGGTAACATCTCAAAGTAAATGCCGACCTGGTTCAAAAACCCTCTGCACTGAATAGGATCGCCTCCATATCGCTGAGGTAGAGGTGCAGAACTGAACATGCGCCTGGTAGGCATAGGTGCAGCAGCGGAAACAGGAGCAGCCATAACTTGCGGGACACTTTGGTCCAAATGTGCAGTGCGAGTCAGCAGGGTTTGCAGGGCTAGTGCAAATTGATCCAAGCGGTGATCCTGTTCATCCATCCTGGAAATGATGGCAGGTAAAGGTGGATTATTAGCACCATCAGGATTCATGGCCCTTGCGTAATGTCAGGGTGCCAGGAATCAGACTGAGACGAGAAGTGCAAAAATAATCACACCTTTATTAATAGCAAAAAATAATAAAAAGTCCACAAGTCAAATAACAAGCCAGGAGTCAAAACCAGAGCTGGTAGTCAGACGAGCCGAATCAGGAACAAGGAAAACAGCAGAGTCAGGAACAAGCCAGGGATCAGGAACCAGGAAGGACGTCAGGCAGCCAGGTGCATATTTTTTATACACCTATTTGCCGGACATTTTGTACACTACATTTATTTTTATTTTTAATATATTTTTTCACATCACTATTTGGATCAATCACTATTTGGAGGAATATTATTTTTAACGACCTACATTTAAATAGAATATTTTTCTACACATTTTTCTACATAATTCCTTGGCGTATCTCACATTACTCGCCTATACAGGGAGTGCAGAATTATTAGGCAAGTTCTATTTTTGAGGATTAATTTTATTATTGAACAACAACCATGTTCTCAATTAACCCAAAAAACTCATTAATATCAAAGCTGAATAGTTTTGGAAGTAGTTTTTAGTTTGTTCTTAGTTATAGCTATTTTAGGGGGATATCTATGTGTGCAGGTGACTATTACTGTGCATAATTATTAGGCAACTTAACAAAAAAACAAATATATACCCATTTCAATTATTTATTTTTACCAGTGAAACCAATATAACATCTCAACATTCACAAATATACATTTCTGACATTCAAAAACAAAACAAAAACAAATCAGTGACCAATATAGCCACCTTTCTTTGCAAGGACACTCAAAAGCCTGCCATCCATGGATTCTGTCAGTGTTTTGATCTGTTCACCATCAACATTGCGTGCAGCAGCAACCACAGCCTCCCAGACACTGTTCAGAGAGGTGTACTGTTTTCCCTCCTTGTAAATCTCATATTTGATGATGGACCACAGGTTCTCAATGGGGTTCAGATCAGGTGAACAAGGAGGCCATGTCATTAGATTTTCTTCTTTTATACCCTTTCTTGCCAGCCACGCTGTGGAGTACTTGGACGCGTGTGATGGAGCATTGTCCTGCATGAAAATCATGTTTTTCTTGAAGGATGCAGACTTCTTCCTGTACCACTGCTTGAAGAAGGTGTCTTTCAGAAACTGGCAGTAGGACTGGGAGTTGAGCTTGACTCCATCCTCAACCCGAAAAGGCCCCACAAGCTCATCTTTGATGATACCAGCCCAAACCAGTACTCCACCTTGCTGGCGTCTGAGTCGGACTGGAGCTCTCTGCCCTTTACCAATCCAGCCATGGGCCCAGCCATCTGGCCCATCAAGACTCACTCTCATTTCATCAGTCCATAAAACCTTAGAAAAATCAGTCTTGAGATATTTCTTGGCCCAGTCTTGACGTTTCAGCTTGTGTGTCTTGTTCAGTGGTGGTCGTCTTTCAGCCTTTCTTACCTTGGCCATGTCTCTGAGTATTGCACACCTTGTGCTTTTGGGCACTCCAGTGATGTTGCAGCTCTGAAATGTGGCCAAACTGGTGGCAAGTGGCATCTTGGCAGCTGCACGCTTGACTTTTCTCAGTTCATGGGCAGTTATTTTGCACCTTGGTTTTTCCACACGCTTCTTGCGACCCTGTTGACTATTTTGAATGAAACGCTTAATTGTTCGATGATCACGCTTCAGAAGATTTGCAATTTTAAGAGTGCTGCATCCCTCTGCAAGATATCTCACTATTTTTGACTTTTCTGAGCCTTTCAAGTCCTTTTTTTGACCCATTTTGCCAAAGGAAAGGAAGTTGCCTAATAATTATGCACACCTGATATAGGGTGTTGATGTCATTAGACCACACCCCTTCTCATTACAGAGATGCACATCACCTAATATGCTTAATTGGTAGTAGGCTTTCGAGCCTATACAGCTTGGAGTAAGACAACATGCATAAAGAGGATGATGTGGTCAAAATACTCATTTGCCTAATAATTCTGCACTCCCTGTATATTGGTTTTAAGCATCTTTAGGAATTTTAAAGCTATTTTAAAGTGGGTTTTATTAATCATGGATCCATGAATGTTATGAATGTTATGATTGTTATATTACTATATTGTTTATGTAGCTGTTGTAACCCATTAAATGTTATATCTATACTAATAATATAAGATATATAAATTGTATGCACCTGGGTTATACACATATAGACCCTTCCCATTGCTACACACAACCTATAGGTAATCCTACTCATAAGGTTAGCAGAGTTCTTGCCCTTTTGAGGCGCTCCTTTAGTACTTTCTTCTCTTTCCTTTTCTCTTTCTGGTAGCTAGGGACCAGGACCACTTTAGGAGCCACAGGACTCAAAGTTAAGCGCTGTTAGATATATTCTTTATTATCTAAAACACAGGAGCTCTCACAAACAGGTCTGAGACAACGCAAGGGCAAAGCATACTGAACAGAGGCCCATTAAATAATAAGTGATGACATCACAATTCTGAGACCGCATCCTGTCTCACATGGATGATGCACAACAGTCTGGCCATAAAAGGAAGTGCAGGCAATGAGCAGCATCCCACACAATGCACCAAGACAGGAAGAGAGGTGAGTAAAATGGCTGCCAGCAGCACATGGCAAACACAACAGGGAAAAAACCCTGACAATAGTTTAATAAAGGCCTTGCTTGATAAGCTGATTACTGACTAATATGTGCACAATTATCCCTATTATTATTATACTACTTTCTTGTGTCCGCCTCCATTTTTATCTGTACTGGTGAGACCCGTTAGTGGCACAATACAGTGGTGGATCCTGCCACTGTTATCTATAGTTGTATCAGGTGCCCAGAACATGATATCTAGCACATGAACCTATTGCTAAGAACTTACAATAAAACAATAGATGGTACAGAAACCTTGCAGATGCAATTTTAGCATTATACCATGACCAGCTGTGCCATGTGCTGCTATTTGGCATACAATAGACTATCTGCCAGCTGGTTATCTCCATGCATGTGCACAGCTTCACTGACACCTCAACAGAAACAGAATATATGACTGAAGATAGCACAATGATACTATGAACCCCAGTAATCTCTCCTGGCAACACTAAAGTTGCACATTACAATAGGAAGGTTAAATACAAGTCAAGGGACAGCATGTATACAGGGCCACATTGCTTAATCTTCATCCCATTTTGATGGCAAACACAGAAACAGACAGGTTGATGTGATGGTGAACAGTAATTTGCTGTGTCCTCATTATTCTACCTTGTCATTGGATCAGACAGTCCTTCAAATGTGACATTTTCCACCGAGAAATTGATCCCAGCAGACCCTTCTGTAATCCATTGTCAGCAACATGGTCCACACAAGTCTGAGCATCTCAATCCATACAATGTCACAATTTCTCTAATAAACAGTGTAGTTTATGTCATTATAATAACCTTTCATAGCCCGTGTTATGCATGTAATAGCATAACTAATTCAAAGATGTCTGTTTTACCCAATAATGTTCATTAGCAGGTGATACATTAAAGGTATATAAAACTCAAAATCAAAACAAACACACACAAATGCATTTTCATTTTGAATAGGTGCATTATTGCACAAAAATGCTTCAACTAAAACTTGTGACTGTTTCAGTAGTACCTTCTATCGCACACAGCTAATATTGAAAGACTGTCCCTTCTTAGAGAGCATATATTGTATCACCAATAATAATCACTGCTGAGTCTGCTGTCAAACACATAACACTACTTTCTCTCTGAGCAGGTAAGATGTTTGAATGAGGTTGCATAGGGCACGTGTACACATCATTCATGTGCAATAAAAAAAAATCACTGAAGCAGTCTTTTACTAGAACGCATTTTTGCTATAGACGTGTTTCTGAAAAATCCTTATTTTAAAATTCAAATTGCATTCATGTGCATGTCCGTTTTACGTTTTATTTCCCTTTAAAGTGAGAATAAGCCAAGCTACTTTTGTGGTACTGGTGGTTAAATATTCCAATCATTTACATACAGTATTGTCATTGATTTTTTGTTTTGTTATGTTATTACTTTTCAATGAGGCTATTTGAATGGAAGGCCATGTGTTTTATGTATTTTTTATATTTCAATGTGTACTTAACATAACAATTCTTACCACTGCATACAATTTATTGATTTTACCACTGAACTTATCTTACCATCTGAACATCAATTCAGCTAACAAAAATTACTGTTTAGTCAATTGTCCACGGATCAGTAACCCTGTTTTTCTTTTATACATGTTAATTTTCCTCTTGGTTAAACACTGTTATTTAAGCTAATATTTGTTAATCTCAGAAAACTAAATATTGAACCACTTGTCTAATTTATCTCCTCTCGTGTGCTGTGTTTGATCTGAAAATCAATGTAATTTAAAAAAATCACTAAAATACATTTCTCATTGCACTTATAGTTTTAATTGAGGTAAGAGCCTCATCGCTGAATACGGCGAACAATACGCTCGCCGTATTCAGCATTGTACCAGCTGCTCACAAGAGCTGCTGGTGCAACGCCGCCCCCTGCTGACTCGCGGCCAATCGGCCGCCAGCAGGGGGGTGTCAATCAACCCGAACGTACTCATAACCGCTGCTTCATAACTGCTGTTTCTGGCGAGCCTGCAGGCTCGCCAAAAACACGGGGCATCAAGCTCCATTCGGAGCTTGATACATATGCCCCATTGTGTATATTAAACATCACTGTGGTTTTGTTGTGCGGGTAAGTGCACCGACTGTTAACATACAGAACTTATATTAGCATTTTTATTGTAAATTCTCTACAGATTTGTATTCCTTCCATGGTTCCATAAAAATGCATGGTTTATCACAACTATAGTGAAATCTAGCAAGCAGATTGGTTTGAGACAGAGGCTAAAGAGCTGATACAAATACATTTAGCATTACCAGAGACGTACATTTAGTATGCAGTGTCACTACTTTACTATAAATATATGGCAGTAGGTAAATGAATATGCCTGATATATCAAAAGGGCCATTATAGTTGAAAAATGTCCTGCTCTAATTTGTCACAGAATGTAGCTTTAAGACTAGCGACCCTGCAAAGAGCTTAAACAAATAGTAGAATTACAGCTCTTGATCCGCAGAGTACTAACACTGAAACTGCCAATCAGCAGCGCTGGTTGCACGACCCAGCTGTGTAACTAGCGCTGCTGATTAAATCATCAGCATTTTCCGCTCTGCACTTGAGTGACACTTCTATTTTGTGTTGCTGCGGTTAAATACATAGAGGTGCAGGGCTGCTAGTCTTGAAATGACATGCTTCAACAAATCAGAACTGTATGTTTGTTTATACTGATGATAGAGGGGCCGAATGGAGCTTGATGCCCCTGTTTCTGCGCGAGCCTTCAGGCTTGCCGGAACCACCAGTTATGAAGCAGCGGTCTAAAGACTGCTGCTCCATAACTTGTCCGCCTGCTCTGAGGCTGCGGACATCAATCCGCCCAATCCTATACGATCGGGCTGATTGACGCCCCCTGCTAGCAGCCGATTGGCTGGAATCTGCAGGGGGGGGTGTACAAGCAGTTCACAAGATTTGCTTGTGCAATGATAAATGCCGACAGCGTATGCTGTCGGCATTTATCGATGTGCGGCGGACATGATACGCTACATCGTATCATGTCCACTCGCACTTTCATAAATCGGCTCCATGGTGTGTTTTTGCAAATGCATGGATAAAAAAGTATGTTTAAATAGTGATTTTTTTTATATGTATAATAGAAATATTGTGATATTAAAGGAACATTTTAACGTAACATGTGTTTTAAAGCTGCAGAGTATGGCCAGTGACTGGCAGGTTGTACTCCTAATTGGTTTACTAGCAATATCCTGGTAGCAGCTGCAAGGGTTTAACATATAAGGGATAGATTACAAGTTCAGTGCAAAAATATTAGCGCTATGTGCGCCAACATTGCTCACGTCAAATGAAAAGCACTTTTATGTTTGCGCTAATATGTTAGCATACAGGTCTAGAGTGCGCTAACATCTGGATATTTGCTAGCACAGATTAACTAAATCCCACACATTATAGACTTCTATAGGGGTGACCTGAGACAACCTATAAAAAAGTAAGCATTAGTAACAGGCAAGCCTGCTGGTCCCACTTATATGTTTGCAAAAAAACTCATAACCTTGATAACAACAGTGCTAAACACTTACCATTAGTTCTGGCATATTAATGATTAGCTGCATGGGTAATTTAACATCCGGGTCATTTGTATAGTCCATCGGCACCATGTTAGGAGCGAGCTCATAGAATATTCCATGCAATCTGAAAACACAATAAATATGATAATTTTACAGATCTATTGTATTCACAGCATGAAGATCATGGTTTACTTAAAAAATTTTATTTTGTGGGTTTGAGGGGGTGGGGTTTGTAATGTTAGTGGGTCTTTGTATTTTTTTTTTCAGGTAAAAGAGCTGTTTAACTTTGGGCAATGCCCTACAAAAGGCCCTTTTAAGGGCTATTGGTAGTTTATTCTAGATTAGAAAGATCAGATACACAGACGGCAACCGGAAGCAGGAAGGTATCAGTAAGAGGCGCCAGAAAATAATAGTAAATAAATAATAAATACTAAAAAAATATTCAAAATAAAAGATATTCAAAATAGAAAGTATATATCCAATATTAAATATAATACAATATCCTAATAGGATATCTAATTAAGTAATGATATCTGGTATAAAAATATAAATGTACAGTAACAATAAGTATAATGATATATATAAATAAACAATATCCTTTCGAACCAATAATAATATCCTAAATGATACCAATTAAAGTCAAAATATATATGTCCCAAAATTTAAAAATTAGAATATGGTGATCAGAAGTGTATTATATCCAGGAGGAAGCAGATAAGGCTGATCTACAAGCCGGTTTAAGGATAAATGGCAGTGTCCAAAAACACTTCTCAGGCGGCTCCTCTGGTGTGTCGTGCCCTGACACAGAGTGATATATCTAAAACAAGAGAGACAAAGGGGGGCACATAGTGCAGGTAAAAACAAGACAAAACGTAGGATTTGCAGGTGTACAGATATCCTACTCACGTGGTGAAAAGCACTAAAGTGCAATATAGGCAGGCCGAGTCCAAAGAGTCCCTCGGCAGACTCCCCAGGCACCTGGATCAGGTAGTATTTTTATCCCAGCAACGGAGATCCGAAGAAGCAGTGTAATTCCCACGGTCTTCTTCACTATTAGCAGAGGATAGTGTTTTCCAAGGCGCCGGGGATGAAGTGTACAACCAGCAGGGAGTCCCGGTGGGGAACAATCCAGGAATAGAAGAGTGCAGCAGCGATGTAACAAAACATCAAAGGTTTATTAAAAAGCTTAAAAACACATAAGCAACGCGTTTCTCCGTGTCACAGCACGGTTTTATCAGGCTATAAAAACAGTTACTTTTTGTCTTGTTTTTACCTGCACTATGTGGCGCCCTTTGTCTCTCTTGTTTTAGATATTCTAGATTAGGTTTCTTTTATTTTGGAGTGTTTTTTTAAATGGGTATTAGAATAGGAATAATTTTTATAAATTTTGATAAATTCGTTTGTTATTTTGTGCAATGTTTTTTTTTCCGTTTTGCGTTGGGTTTTTATTCTTAGATTAGGGGTTGGGCATTTCATAAAAGAGCTGAATGCCCTTTTAAGAGCAGGAAAAAGAGCTGAATGCCCTTTTAAGGGCAATGCCCATACAAATGCCATTTTCAGAGCAATGGGTAAATTAGGTTTTACTTTATTTTTATTTTGTGTGTTTGGGGGGGTGGGGGTTTGTATACTGTTAGGGAGTGTTTGTATTTCTTTTGTAGGAAAATAGCTGATTTCTTTAGGGCAATGCCCTACAAAAGGCCCTAGAAATAATTTTTATCATTTTGGATCATTTTGTTTGTTATTTTTTGTAATGGTAGGTTTTTTATTTTTTGTAATTTTAGTGTTTGTTATTTTTTGTAATGTTAGTTTTTTTTTTTTTTGCAATGTTAGTTTTTTTTATTTTTGTAATGTTAGGTTTTAGTGTAAGGCAGCTTAGGTTTTATTTCACAGGTAAGTTTGTATTTATTTTAAAGTGAAGGTCCATTTTGATGAATTAGTGCCCGGTTTTTAATAAACCTATTAAAAACAAGGGCACTTTAATTCATCAAGATTGACATTTCACTGTTTACTTCAAAAACGTACTTAGCTCCAGTGATTGCCCCGGCTGTTGGAAGCCTCTGCAGACGTAAAAAATGACGAATCAGGCTTCCTCCAATCACAGTTTCCCCCCCCCCCCCCCTGAGGGAAATCTTGGCCTGATGCAACGCTGTGATTGGAGGAAGCCGGATTCGTCATTTTGGACCCGAGAAGACTGCTTGTGACAGGCGGAGGAAGTGCTGGAGCGGCTGCCAGGATTAAAAGGTAAGTTTTTGAAGGAAACAGTGAAATGTCAATATTGATTAATTAAAGTGCCCTTGTTTTTAATAGGTTTATTCATCTAAATGGACCTTTACTTTAACTAGGTAGTTAGTAAATAGTTAATAACTATTTACTAACTAGTCTACCTAGTTAAAATAAATACAAACTTACCTGTGAAAAATAAATAAAACCTAAGCTAGCTACAATATAACTATGTTATATTGTAAAAAACACACACATTTATATGGGGAGAGGAACCAACATTATCTTAATTTAGTTAGATTTAATTTGGTGCAGACCCTGTAAAACACGTATATAGACTTAAAAAAGCAGAGAGAAACAAAGGGAGACACTGTCGTGACCCCACAATAGCCAGGGATTTCAGCACTCAAAATTCTTATATGAAATAACTTGGTCAATCACACACATTATTTAATTAATCAAAAAGTGAAATTTATTTTGGTCATTTTCACTCCGGTGCAAATTACACAACAGCTGGGTCCCCTAAACGAAACCACATACATATTAATTGCAAAATTATTATATGCAAATAATCTCATACATTTTACATACAATATGTATAGTACGTATAAGAAAGCTGGCCAGCTCACATATGGTTAACTCAGTACAAAGAACTTAAAATTTGCAACACCCCTGCCAGAGGGTAGCCCTGTACTCCCACAGGAATCTGCTACCATGGGTTACAAATGGGGATCCATGCAAAAAACATTTCACAGTTAAATGGCAAAACCTCTCTCAGAGGATAACCCAATAAATATTGGAAATCTGTTCTCATGAGACAAACCGCCTGAGGATCTATGCCACTGTATCAATGAAGCAATGCTATATAGATTGTATATACTTCACACAATTTACGCACTATATAAGATGAACAACTCCCCAACCAGAGGGCAGCACCATTCACATAAAGAGGTGTAAGCTACCATGGAGACTTTCCAGGATCTATGTTCAAATTATAATAAATGCGTAGTTATAGCCACATATATGGACACACATTAGAATAGCAAAGTAACAAAGTAAACCGTTCTGGTTAGAACCATTACAAATATGGTGCTTATGTAACGTTTTATAAGCATGTCAGTTCCAATCCAGCACTGCTTAAGCTGTAGTGTTGTTAACCACTTGTTTCCACAGAAAATGCCTTGCATTGTAAAGATACGAACAGGTAAGTCCGTTAATACGTTACTGTGACTTGTGTTCGTTAAGGAGTCCTCCACTTCCAAGGTCTTTAACGTTGCTTTATCCAGAAACAAGACATGTTATTCATCCTTGGCTGTAGATGACTGTATTAAGCGTACATCGAGTAAACCAGGGAGCCGGTTCTCAGCTTGAGAAAATGACGTCACACGCCAACGTTCGTTTCACCCCCCACGTGACCAAATGTCATAGGGGCTTCCTCAGGGCGTATACCTATGTTATATTGTAGCTAGCTTAGGTTTTATTTTACAGGTAAGTATCACCTAGATTAAGAGTTTTGCGTTCGTGTTTTAACAATAAAAAAAATGGTAATTTCAGCTTTAATACCACACCGCAGCCATTACAAGTCTTTTCGGTATAGCTGTACCGCAAGCCTTTTAGCCTGTAACGCAACGTCAGCCCCACACACGTAAAAATGACATTTTTTATGGGACTTAAATAGCACTGGTACTACAAGTTTTGCGTGAAAAAGCTAAAAAGCTTGCGTTCCAGCCTATACCAACACGATTCGTTTCGCAATCTGAGAGCATGAGTTTTACGCTACAAAACTGTTACATAAAACTCATAACTAAAGTGTTACAAAGTACACTAAACACCCATAAACTACCTATTAACCCCTAAACCGAGGCCCTCCCACATCGCAAAACACACCAATCAGCCAATCGGATTGAACTTGAATCTGATTGGCTGATTCAATCAGCCAATCAGATTTTTCTACCTTAATTCCGATTGGCTGATAGAATCCTATCAGCCAATCGGAATTCGACAGACGCCATCTTGGATGACGTCATTTAAAGGAACCTCATTCGTCGGGAAGTCGTCGTGCCGGATGGATGCTCCGCGGCGGAGGAGCGAAGAAAGAAGATTGAAGATGCCGATTTGTTTGAAGACATCGCCGATGGAAGAAGACTCTCTGCCGCTTGCTTCAAGACATCGCCCGGATGGAAGAAGACTTCACTGCCGCTTGCTGGAAGACATCGCCCGGATTGGATGAGGAGTTCGGCCCGGCTGGGTGAATACAAGGTAGGGAGATCTTCAGGGTGTAGTGTTAGGTTTATTTAAGGGGGGTTTGGGTTAGATTAGGGGTATGTGGGTGGTGGGTTGTAATGTTGGGGGGTGGTATTGTGTTTTTTTTTTTCAGGCAAAAGAGCAGTTTTCTTTGGGGCATGCCCCGACAAAAGGCCCTTTTAAGGGCTGGTAAGGTAAAAGAGCTTTGAACTTTTTTTAATTTAGAATAGGGTAGGGAATTTTTTTTATTTTGGGGGGCTTTATTATTTTATTAGGGGGCTTAGAATAGGTGTAATTAGCTTAAAAATCTTGTAATCTTTTTTTTATTTTTTGTAATTTAGTGTTGTTTTTTTTTGTAATTTAGTTTAGTTTATTTAATTGTATTTTTAGATAGATATTTGTAGTTTATTTAATTTATTGATAGTGTAGGTGTATTTGTAACTTAGGTTAAGATTTATTTTACAGGTAATTGGGTAATTATTTTAACTAGGTAGCTATTAAATAGTTAATAACTATTTAATAGCTATTATACCTAGTTAAAATAATTAACAATTTACCTGTAAAATAAATATAAGCCCTAACATAGCTATAATGTAATTATTAATTATATTGTAGCTATCTTAGGGTTTATTTTATAGGTAAGTATTTAGATTTAAATAGGAATATTTTAATTAATAATATTAATATTAGATTTATTTTAATAAGAGTTTAGTTAGGGACGTTAGAGTTAGATAGGGTTGTTATACTTAATATATATATATATAATATATATATATATATATATATATATATATTATAATAACGATATTAACTATATTAACCCTAATATAATTAGGGTTAATATAGTTAATATATATAATATAATAATTATATTAACTATATTAACCCTAATATAATTAGGGTTAATATAGTTAATATAGCTGGCGGCGGTGTAGGGGGATTAGATTAGGGGTTAATAATTTTAAAATAGATAGCGGCGGGGTAGGGGCTCACTTTAGGGGGTTATAGATTTAATATAGCTGGCGGCGGTTTATGGGTTAATAACTTTATTAGGTTGCGGCGGGGTTTGGGAGCGGCGGTTTAGGGGTTAATACATATTTTATTGTTAGGATAGTGAGGGGGGATAGCGGATAGAGGGTTAGACGTGTCGGCTATGTTAGGGAGGCGTGTTAGACAGTGCGGGTGATTTAGACTTTAGTCAGGTTTTGTAGGCGCCGGCAGTTTCTAACGTGCCGTAAGTCACTGGCGACGCCAGAAATTTGTACTTGCGCAGATTTCTGGACATCTCTGGTTTGTCAGACTTACGGCACTTTAGCATCTGACGGCGCCGTATATGGGATAGCTCGAGTTGCAAGCTGAAACTGCGGGCGACGCGGGTTCCCTCGCTTGCGCCGCAAACTACGACGTTTATCGGATCGCGCCCCAGTGGGGAGAGCCGGCTGAAAAAAAGTCTAACACCTGCCAAAAAGCAGCGTAAAGCTCAGTAACGCAGCCCCATTTTATGTTTACACCTAACACCCTAACATGAACCCCGAATCTAAACGCCCCTAATCTTACACTTATTAACCCCTAATCTGCCGCCCCCGACATCGCCGACACCTACAGTATTCTTATTAACCCCTAATCTGCCGCTCCGGACACCACCGCCACCTACATTATACTTATTAACCCCTAATCTGCTGCCCCCAACATCGCAGACACCTACATTATATTTATTAACCCCTAATCTGCTGCCCCCAATGTCGCCGCAACCTACCTACACTTATTAACCCCCTAATCTGCTGCCCCCAACGTCGCCGCCACTATATTAAATTTATTAACCCCTAAACCTAAGTCTAACCCTAACCCTAACACCCTCTAACTTAAATAAAATTTAAATAAATCTAAATAAAATTACTATCATTAACTACATTATTCCTATTTAAAACTAAATACTTACCTATAAAATAAACCCTAAGATAGCTGCAATAATACTAATAGTTGCATTGTAACTATCTTAGGCCTAGATTTGGAGTTTTGCGGCCAAAGGGGTGCGTTAGCTACGCGTGCTTTTTTTTGGCCGCACCTTTTAAATACCGCTGGTATTTAGAGTTCACAGAATGGCTGCGTTTTCAGTGCATTAGGCTCCAAAAAGGGAGCGTAGAGCATAATTTACCGCCACTGCAACTCTAAATACCAGTGTTGCTTACCGACGCGGCCAGCTTCAAAAACGTGCTCGTGCACGATTCCCCCATAGAAAACAATGGGGCAGTTTGAGCTGAAAAAAAACCTAACACCTGCAAAAAAGCAGCGTTCAGCTCCTAACGCAGCCCCATTGTTTCCTATGGGGAAACACTTCCTATGTCTGCACCTAACACCCTAACATGTACCCGAGTCTAAACACCCCTAGCATTACACTTATTAACCCATAATCTGCCGCCCCCGCTATCGCTGACACCTGCATATTTTTTTAACCCCTAATCTGCCGCTCCGTACACCGCCGCAACCTACGTTATCCCTATGAACCCCTAATCTGCTGCCCCTAACACCGCCGACCCCTATATTATATTTATTAACCCATAATCTGCCGCCCCCAACCTACAATTATTAACCCCTAATCTGCCGACCGGACCCCACCGATACTATAATAAATGTATTAACCCCTAATCCGCCTCACTCCCGCCTCAATAACTCTATAAGAAATATTATTAACCCCTAATCTGTCCTCCCTAACATCGCCGACACCTAACTTCACTTATTAACCCCTAATCTGCCGACCGGAACTCACCGCTACTATAATACATGTATTAACCCCTAAAGCTAAGTCTAACCCTAACACTAACACCCCCCTAAATTAAATATAATTTAAATCTAACGAAATAAATTAACTCTTATTAAATAAATTATTCCTATTTAAAGCTAAATACTTACCTGTAAAATAAACCCTAATATAGCTACAATATAACGAATAATTATATTGTACCTATTTTAGGATTAATATTTATTTTACAGGCAACTTTGTATTTATTTTAACCAGGTACAATAGCTATTAAATAGTTAATAACTATTTAATAGCTACCTAGTTAAAATAATTACAAAATTACCTGTAAAATAAATCCTAACCTAAGTTACAATTAAACCTAACACTACACTATCAATAAATTAATTAAATACAATACCTACAATTATCTACAATTAAACCTAACACTACACTATCAATAAATTAATTAAATACAATACCTACAAATAAATACAATTAAATAAACTAACTAAAGTACAAAAAATAAAAAATAACTAAGTTACAAAAAATAAAAAAATATTTACAAACATTAGAAAAATATTACAATTTTAAACTAATTACACCTACTCTAAGCCCCCTAATAAAATAACAAAGCCCCCCAAAATAAAAAAATGCCCTACCATATTCTAAATTTAAAAAGTTCAAAGCTCTTTTACCTTACCAGCCCTGAAAAGGGCCATTTGCGGGGCATGCCCCAAAGAATTCAGCTCTTTTGCCTGTAAAAAAAACACATACAATACCCCCCCCCAACATTACAACCCACCACCCACATACCCCTAATCTAACCCAAGACCCCCTTAAATAAACCTAACACTAAGCCCCTGAAGATCTCCCTACCTTGTATTCACCACACCGGGTCCAGAAGAGCCTCCGATGTCTTCATCCAAGCCCAAGCGGGGGCTGAAGAGTGACGTCCATCCTCCGGCTGAAGTCTTGATCCAAGCGGCAAATGAAGAAGTCCATCTTCGGGAAGAAATCTTCATCCTATCCGGGCAGAAGAGGACATCAGGACCGGCAAACATCTTCATCCAAGCCGCATCTTCTATGTTGTTCCATCCGATGACGAGCGGCTGATCTTGAAGACCTCCGGCGCGGATCCATCCTCTTCGTTCGACATCCAACTGAAGAATGAAGGTTCCTTTAAGGGACGTCATCCAAGATGGCGTCCCTCGAATTCCGATTGGCTGATAGGATTCTATCAGCCAATCGGAATTAAGGTAGGAAAATGGATCAGCCAATCAGATTGAGCTCGCATTCTATTGGCTGATCGGAACAGCCAATAGAATGCGAGCTCAATCTGATTGGCTGATTGGATCAGCCAATCGGATTGAACTTGAATCTGATTGGCTGATTCCATCAGCCAATCAGAATTTTCCTACCTTAATTCCGATTGGCTGATAGAATCCTATCAGCCAATCGGAATTCGAGGGACGCCATCTTGGATGACGTCCCTTAAAGGAACCTTCATTCTTCAGTTGGACGTCGAACGAAGAGGATGGATCCGCGCCGGAGGTCTTCAAGATCAGCCACTCGTCATCGGATGGAACAACATAGAAGATGCGGCTTGGATGAAGATGTTTGCCGGTCAGGATGTCCTCTTCTGCCCGGATAGGATGAAGACTTCTTCATTTGCCGCTTGGATCAAGACTTCAGCCGGAGGATGGACGTCACTCTTTAGCCCCCGCTTGGGCTTGGATGAAGACATCGGAGGCTCTTCTGGACCGATCGGTGAACCCGGTGTGGTGAATACAAGGTAGGGAGATCTTCAGGGGCTTAGTGTTAGGTTTATTTAAGGGGGTTTGGGTTAGATTAGGGCTATGTGGGTGGTGGGTTGTAATGTTTGGGGGGGGGTATTGTATGTGGTTTTTTTACAGGCAAAAGAGCTGAATTCTTTGGGGCATGCCCCGCAAATAGCCCTTTTCAGGGCTGGTAATGTAAAAGAGCTTTGAACTTTTTAAATTTAGAATAGGGTAGGGCATTTTTTTATTTTGGGGGGCTTTGTTATTTTATTAGGGGGCTTAGAGTAGGTGTAATTAGTTTAAAATTGTTGTAATATTTTTCTAATGTTTGTAAATATTTTTTTATTTTTTGTAACTTAGTTATTTTTTATTTTTTGTACTTTAGTTTATTTAATTGTATTTATTTGTAGGTATTGTATTTAATTAATTTATTGATAGTGTAGTGTTAGGTTTAATTGTAGATAATTGTAGGTATTGTATTTAATTAATTTATTGATAGTGTAGTGTTAGGTTTAATTGTAACTTAGGTTAGGATTTTTTTTACAGGTAATTTTGTAATTATTTTAACTAGGTAGCTATTAAATAGTAAATAACTATTTAATAGCTAAGTTGCCTGTAAAATAAATATTAATCCTAAAATAGCTACAATATAATTATAATTTATATTGTAGCTATATTAGGGTTTATTTTACAGGTAAGTATTTAGCTTTAAATAGGAATAATTTATTTAATAAGAGTTAATTTATTTCGTTAGATTTAAATTATATTTAAGTTAGGGGGGTGTTAGTGTTAGGGTTAGACTTAGCTTTAGGGGTTAATACATTTATTATAGTAGCGGTGTGGTCCGGTCGGCAGATTAGGGGTTAATAATTGTAGGTAGGTGGAGGTGACGTTGGGGGCGGCAGATTAGGGGTTAATAAATATAATATAGGGGTCGGCTGTGTTAGGGGCAGCAGATTAGGGGTACATAGGTATAATGTAGGTTGCGGCGGTGTACGGAGCGGCAGATTAGGGGTTAAAAAAAATATGCAGGTGTCAGCGATAGCGGGGGCGGCAGATTAGGGGTTAATAAATATTATGTAGGTGTCGGCGGTATTAGGGGCAGCAGATTAGGGGTACATAGGGATAACGTAGGTGGCGGCGGTGTGCGGTCGGCAGATTAGGGGTTAAAAAATTTTAATAGAGTGGCGGCGATGTGGGGGGGCCTCGGTTTAGGGGTACATAGGTAGTTTATGGGTGTTAGTGTACTTTAGAGCACAGTAGTTAAGAGCTTTATAAACCGGCGTTAGCCAAGAAAGCTCTTAACTACTGACTTTTTTCTGCGGCTGGAGTTTTGTCGTTAGATTTCTAACGCTCACTTCAGCCACGACTCTAAATACCGGCGTTAGAAAGATCCCATTGAAAAGATAGGATACGCAATTGACGTAAGGGGATCTGCGGTATGGAAAAATCGCGGCTGCAAAGTGAGCGTTAGACCCTTTCCTGACTGACTCTAAATACCAGCGGTAGCCCAAAACCAGCGTTAGGAGCCTCTAACGCTGGTTTTGACGGCTAACGCTAAACTCTAAATCTAGCCGTTAGTGTTTATTTTTATTTTACAGGCAAGTTTGTATTTATTTTAACTAGGTAGAATAGTTATTAAATAGTTATTAACTATTTAATAACTACCTAGCTAAAATAAATAAAAATTTACCTGTAAAATAAAACCTAACCTAAGTTACAATAACACCTAACACTACACAACAATTAAATAAATTCCCTACATTAAATACAATTAAATAAATTAAATAAAATTAGCTAAATTACAACAAAAAAACCCAACTAAATTACAGAAAATAAAAAACAAATTACAGATCTTTAAACTAATTACACCTAATCTAATAGCCCTATCAAAATAAAAAAGCCCCCCCCAAAAAAAAAAAAAAAACCTAGCCTAAACTAAACTATCAATAGCCCTTAAAATGGGCTTTTGCGGGGCATTGCCCCAAAGTAATCAGCTCTTTTACCTGTAAAAAAAATTACAAACAACCCCCCCAACAGTAAAACCCACCACCCACATAACCAACCCCCCAAATAAAATACTAACTAAAAAAAACTAAGCTCCCCATTGCCCTTAAAAGGGCATTTAGCTCTATTGCAGCCCAAAGCCCTAACCTAAAAAATAAACCCACCCAATACACCCTTAAAAAAATCTAACACTAACCCCCTGAAGATCAACTTACTGTTCTGAAGACTGGACATCCATCCTCAAGGAAGCGGCAGAAGTCTTCATCCAACTGGGCCGAAGTCCTCAAAGAAGCGGGGAGAAGTCTTCATCCAAGCCGGGCAAAGTGGTCCTCCAGACGGGCAGAAGTCTTCATCCAGACGGCATCTTCTATCTTCATCCATCCGTCGCGGAGCGAGTCCATCTTCAAGACATCTGACGCGGAGCATCCTCTTCATTCGGAGTCTTCTTACTGAATGAAGGTTCCTTTAAATGACGTCATCCAAGATGGCGTCCATTAGATTCCAATTGGCTGATAGAATTTTAGGAAGAAAAAATGAAGTTCAATCCTATTGGCTGATCCAATCAGCCAATAGGATTGAGCTCGCATTCTATTGGCTGTTCCAATCAGCCAATGTAACTATTAGATATATTGTAGCTAGCTTAGGGTTTATTTTATAGGTAAGTATTTAGTTTTAAATAGGAATAATTTAGTTAATTATAGTAATTTTCTTTAGATTTATTTAAATTAAATTTAAGTTGGGGGTGTTAGGGTTAGGGTTAGACTTAGATTTAGTGGTGGCTACGTTGGGGACGGCAGATTAGGGGTTAATAAATATAATGTAGGTGGCGGCGATGTTAGGGGTGGCAGATTAGGGGTTAATAATATTTAACTAGAGTTTGTGAGGCAGGAGTGCGGCGGTTATGGGGTTAATATGTTTATTCTAGTAGCCGCGATGTCCGGAGTGGTAGATTAGGGGTTAAAAATTTTATTATAGTGTTTGCGATGCTGGAGGGCCTCGGTTTAGGGGTTAATAATTAGTTTATGGGTGTTAGTGTACTTTTTAGCACTTTAGTTATGAGTTTTATGCTACAGCGTTGTATCTACTGTAACTACTGACTTTAGAATGCGTTAGGGATCTTGGAGGTAGAGGGTGTACCACTCACTTTTTGGCCTCCCAGGATAGACTCGTAATACCGGTGCTATGGAAGTCCCATAGAAAAAAGGGTTACAAAGTTTAAGTTAGTCGTTTTGCGGTAAGGCCAAAAAAGTGTGTGTGGCCCCTAAACCTGCAAGACTCGTAATAGCAGCGGGTGTAAAAAAGCAGCGTTAGGACCTCTTAACGCTGCTTTTTTACCTTAACGCACAACTTGTAATCTAGCTGAAAATTATCGAAAATAATAAAAATTATTCCTATTCTAATACCCTTTTACAAAAATAAAAAACCCACCCCAAAATAAAAAACCCTAATCTATAATAAACTACCAAGGGCCCTTAAAAGGGCCTTTTTGTGTGCCCTTAAAAGGGCCTTTTGTAGGGCATTGCCCTAAAGAAATTAGCTCTTTTCCTACAAAAGAAAAACAAACACCCCCTAACAGTATACCAACCCCCACCCCCCAAACACACAAAATAAAAATAAAGTAAAACCTAATCTACTTATTACTCTAAAAAAGGGAATTTGTATGGGCATTGCTCTTAAAAAGGCATGCAGCTCTTTTGCTGCCCATTCAAAATAAAAATGGCTATTCTAAAAAGAAAAAACCACCCCAAAATGAAAAAACCCCCCAAAACATTACACAAAATAAACAAATTATCAAAAATAATAAAAATTATTCCTATTCTAATACCCATTTAAAAAAATAAAAAATAAATAAAAAACCTAATCTATAATAAACTACCAATAGCCCTTAAAAAGGAAATGTATGCTTACCTGATAAATTTATTTCTTTTACGATATGATGAGTCCACGGATTTCTTCCTTACTTATGGGATATCGCCTCCTGGTCAGCAGGACGAGGCAAAGAGCACCACAGCAGAGCTGTATATATAGCTCCTCCCTTCCCTCCCACTCCAGTCATTCAACCGAAGTTAGGAAGAGAAAGGAAAAGCCATGGTGCAGAGGTGACTGAAGTTTAACAAAAATAAAGACCTGTCTTAGAAAATGACAAGGTGGGCCGTGGACTCGTCATATCGTAAAATAAATAAATTTATCAGGTAAGCATAAATTTCCTTTTCTTTTACAAGATATGACGAGTCCACGGATTTCATCCTTACTTATGGGATACAATACCAAAGCTATAGGACACGGATGAAAGGGAGGGACAAGACAGGAACCTAAACGGAAGGCACCACTGCTTGAAGAACCTTTCTGACAAAAACAGACTCGAATAAGGCAAAAGTATCAAATTTGGAAAAAGTGTGAAGAGATGACCAAGTTGCAGCCTTGCAAATCTGTTCAATAGAAGCATCATTTTTAAATGCCCAAGAGGAAGCCACAGCCCTAGTAGAATGAGCCGTAATTCTTTCAGGAGGCTGCTGTACTGCAGTCTCAAATGCAAAATGGATGATACTCTTCAGCCAAAAAGAAAGGGAAGTAGCCGTATCTTTCTGACCCCTACGCCTTCCAGAAAAAAACAACAAATAATGAAGATGATTAACTAAATTCTTTAGTCGCCTGCAAGTAAAACTTCAGGGCACGGACCACGTCCAAGTTATGTAACAGACGCTCCTTCTTAGAAGAAATATTGGGACCAAATGAAGGAACAATAGTTTTCTGATTAATATTTTTGTTGGAAACAACCTTAAGAAGAAAACAAGGTTTGGTAGGTAACACTACCTTATCGGAATGAAAAATAAGGTAAGGAGAAACACATTGTAGAGCCAAAAGCTCAGAAACTCTGCAAGCAGAAGAAATAGCAACCAAAAATAAAACTTTCCAAGATAACAACTTAATATCTATGGCATGCATAGGTTCAAATGGAACCTCTTGAAGAACCTTAAGAACTAAATTCAAACTCCAAGGAGGAGCAATAGGTCTAAACACAGGCCTGAACCCATTCAGAGCCTGACAAAGAAATTGAACATCCGGAATATCTGCCAGACATTTGTGTAGCAAAATAAATAAAGCAGAAAGCTGTCCCTTTAAGGAACTTGCTGATAACCCTTTCTCCAATCCTTCTTGGAGAAAGGACAAAATCCTAGGAATCCTAACCTATACTCCATGAGTAGCCCTTAGATTCGCACCAATAAAGATATTCACGCAATATCTTATGGTAAATCCTTCTAGTAACAGGCTTACGTGCCTGGATCAAAGTATCAATGACCTAATGAGAGAACCCTCGCTTAGATAAAATCAAGCGTTCAATCTCCAAGCAGTCAGCTGCAGAGAAACTAGATTTGGATGAAGGTAGGGTCCCTGAATGAGAAGGTCCTGCCTCAATGGAAGCTTCCACGGTGGCAGAGAGGACATGTCCACCAGATCGGCATACCAAGTCCTGCGAGGCCACGCAGGAGCGATGAGAATCACCAAAGCCCTCTCCTGTTTGATCCAAGCAATCACCCGGGGAAGGAGATCAAACGGTGGAAACACATAAGCTAGGTTGAACGACCAAGGCACTGCCAAGGCATCTATCAGTTCGGCCTGAGGATCCCTAGATCCTTATCTCGGGAGCTTGGCATTCTGAAGAGATGCCATAAGATCCAGCTCCGGTCTGCCCCAACTGAGAATCAGGATGGCAAAGACCTCCGGATGAAGTTCCCATTCCCCCAGATAAAACGCCTGTCTGCTCAAAAAGTCAGCTTCCCAGTTGTCCACTCCTGGGATGTAGATTGCTGACAGATAACAAGAGTGAGGTTCCGCCCACCGAATTATCTTGGATACTTCTGTTATCGCTAAGGAACTCCTTGTTCCTTCCTGATGATTGATGTAAGCCACAGTCATGATGTTGTCTGACTGGAGTCGGATGAATTTGGCCGTAGCCAACTGAGACCAAGCCTGAAGCGCATTGAATATTACTCTCAATAAAATAAACAGCACCCATGGGTAGATTCAAACGTTTGACCATCTACTTGCCAGTCAGGGATGCTAACCACTATGCTATGACAGAACATAGTCCAGAATATTGATGGGAAGTAGAGACTCCGACTGAGTCCACACACCCTGAGCCTTCAGAGAATTCCAGACTGCAGCCCTTCCTATTAGGCTGGCGTCCGTTGACACTATCACCCATGAGGGTCTGCGGAAGCACGTCCCTTGGGACAGATGATACGGCGACAACCACCAAAGAGAGTCCCTTGTCTCCTGATGCTAGATCTATTTGAGGAGACAAATTTGCATAATCTCCATTCCATAGTCGGAGCATGCTCAGTTGTAGAGGTCTGAGATGAAAACGAGCAAACAGAATGATGTCCATTGCTGCCACCATCAATCCAATTGCCTCAATGCACGAAGCCACTGGCGGCCGAGGATTGGACTGAAGGGATCGACATGTATTCAGAATCTTTAACTTTCTGACTTCCGTCAAACAGATTTTCAAGGACAAAGAGTCGATTAGAGTTCCCAGGAATGGAACCCTTGTCTGTGGAATTAGTGAATTCCTTTCTAGGTTCACCTTCCACCCGTAAGTCCTTAGAAAGGACAGAACAATGTCGGTATGAAACTTTGTTAGTTGATAAGATGACACCTGGATCAGAATATCGTCCAGATAAGGTCTGAGAACCGCCAGCAGAGACCCTAGAACCTTTGTGAAAATTCTGGGTGCCGTGGCCAGACCGAAAGGAAGGGCCACGAACTGAAAATGTTTGTCCAGAAAGGCAAACCTCAAGAACTTGTGAAGATCTCTGTAGATAGGAATATGAAGATATGCATCCCTTAAGTCCACGGTAGTCATAAATTGACACTCCTGGATCAATGGAAGAATTGTCCGAATAGTCTCCATCTTGAAGGATGGAACTCTGAGAAACTTGTTTAGACTCTTGAGATGTAAAATGGGTTGGAATGTTCCCTCTCTTTTGGAAACAACAAAAAGATTTGAGTAAAACTCCTGCCCCTGTTCCTGCATTGGAATGGGACAAATTACTCCCATGGAGGAGAGGTCTTTTACACAACGTAAGAACGCCTCTCTTTTATCTGATCTACACACAATCATGAAAGAAGAAACCTTCCTCTGGGGAAGGAATCTTTTGAACTCCAACTGATACCCCTGAGACACGATTTCTAGTGTCCAGGGATCCTGAACGTCTCTTATCCAAGCCTGGACAAAAAGAGAAAGTCTTCCCCCTACTAGATCCGGTCCCAGATCGGGGGCCGCCCCTTCATGCTGTCTTGGTAGTAGCAGCGGACTTCTTGGATTGCTTACCCTTGTTTCAAAACTAGGCGGTTCTCCAAATGGACTTGGTTTGATTATTGGACCTCAGTCCTATGGCACCATATTTGTACTCAACACAGCATATTACAAATGCTGATATATTAATTTTATCATAGAAATAATGTGTACTGTTTCAGGCAGTATTATAATAGTTACACTGCAGCTTTACAACCAGTTCTAAAAAGAACTACTCCTTAAGGTACTGCGAGCTAAGACGGAAAATCATGAACTCTTAGCCGCCGACTTGGCCCTCTGCAAGGAAATATCAGAAATTTTATAACTTAATATGCGAAGTTAAGAGGTTTAATACCCTTTACATCTTAAAGGACACTCTAGTGCTGTGTGCTGCATTTCCATCCTAAGACACAAAGGATGACTGCACACCAAGGTAAAAGCAGTAATGTCCTAATAAAAATGTCCCTTACCTTCCTTAGAACTGTAAGAACAGAGACTAGATATTGTACAAAAGCAATATTGCATCACATAGCTGCATAAATGTACATATAAATTTGGGTACCTGCCAATCTTAGGATGTAGGCAAGGAGACAGAAAAAAGAACCATGAACAGCACTGTCTCTTTAAATCTGAAATTGACTCGTCTTTGTGTCTATGACCTACTTAATATATGTTGTACCATCAGACTTTATAAGGGATGAATAAATAATTAAGCCCCTGCAAATCATGCAATAAAATTTTCGGAGAAAAAATGTTACTGCCTCTTTAAATTTAAAAAGAATGCCTTGCTTGCAAATTATGCAGAAAATTCAATGACAATATGAACATTGCTTATAATTAGATATTGCTATGAAATCCTAGCAGGGAACCGCAGAGTACTGCCCGTGGGTCATAATCATTTTGGATACTATTAGGGTTAAACCCCAAACCCTCTGTGACAAATGAGTCATGGATTGATCAGACTGTTAACAGCTTATGCTTTTAGAAACAGAATGTAGAACAACCATTTAATACATGAAAATACAATACTGTCTCTTTAAATGTAAAATGACGAATAAATATGAGTACTGTCATCCCAAGTCAATGGATGACCTGACACGGACAAGCAGGGAACCTTTTATGACACTAAAGTACTGTGCCCCATGTAAGGCTGGCTCTTTACATTATGCTCTCAAAAACGACGAACAACAGTGTCAGGACTTCCGAAACCGGAAGTCCTTCCCATGCTTGCTATTCAACAATTAAAGTCCTCCATTTCCGTGACAAACAGTAGTAAGGAGGAAGAAGCGGTCTTGGTGCCCTTTACTTTGGCGCTCTGTGTGAACTCCGCCCCTCGTGGGCGTAACGCCAGCTAACTCCCGGACGCCATTTTCAAATACATATGGCAATGGATTGACGGTATATAACCCTCACTAGAACTGTTATATAGACACAAGTGCTTTGGAGCCCAAAACAGTATGATTAAATAAACCGATAGCCTACTGTCCTAAAACAGTCCATACCGGATAAAAAAAACCCCAAGTGTGTTAAAACAGCTCCCGGTCGCCATTAAACATAACAAGACACCACCGGTGTCCACACCACCGTTCCACATTACTTATGCAGTGGGTAGCAGCTAAATATGGCCATGACCCATCGTGAGCTAAATCCCCCGGGAGTGATAACAAAAACATAATTTATGCTTACCTGATAAATTCCTTTCTTCTGTTGTGTGATCAGTCCACGGGTCATCATTACTTCTGGGATATAACTCCTCCCCAACAGGAAATGCAAGAGGATTCACCCAGCAGAGCTGCATATAGCTCCTCCCCTCTACGTCAGTCCCAGTCATTCGACCAAGAATCAACGAGAAAGGAGTAACCAAGGGTGAAGTGGTGACTGGAGTATAATTTAAAAGATATTTACCTGCCTTAAAACAGGGCGGGCCGTGGACTGATCACACAACAGAAGAAAGGAATTTATCAGGTAAGCATAAATTATGTTTTCTTCTGTTATGTGTGATCAGTCCACGGGTCATCATTACTTCTGGGATACCAATACCAAAGCAAAAGTACACGGATGACGGGAGGGATAGGCAGGCTCATTATATAGAAGGAACCACTGCCTGAAGAACCTTTCTCCCAAAAATAGCCTCCGAAGAAGCAAAAGTGTCAAATTTGTAAAATTTGGAAAAAGTATGAAGCGAAGACCAAGTTGCAGCCTTGCAAATCTGTTCAACAGAGGCCTCATTCTTAAAGGCCCAAGTGGAAGCCACAGCTCTAGTGGAGTGAGCTGTAATTCTTTCAGGAGGCTGCTGACCAGCAGTCTCATAGGCTAAACGTATTATGCTACGAAGCCAAAAAGAGAGAGAGGTAGCAGAAGCTTTTTGACCTCTCCTCTGTCCAGAATAAACGACAAACAGGGAAGAAGTTTGGCGAAAATCTTTAGTTGCCTGCAAGTAGAACTTGAGGGCACGAACTACATCCAGATTGTGTAGAAGACGTTCCTTCTTTGAAGAAGGATTTGGACACAAGGATGGAACAACAATCTCTTGATTGATATTCCTGTTAGTGACCACCTTAGGTAAGAACCCAGGTTTAGTACGCAGAACTACCTTGTCTGAGTGAAAAATCAGATAAGGAGAATCACAATGTAAGGCTGATAACTCAGAGACTCTTCGAGCCGAGGAAATAGCCATTAAAAACAGAACTTTCCAAGATAACAATTTTATATCAATGGAATGAAGGGGTTCAAATGGAACACCCTGTAAAACGTTAAGAACTAAGTTTAAACTCCATGGCGGAGCAACAGCTTTAAACACAGGCTTGATCCTAGCTAAAGCCTGACAAAAAGCCTGGACGTCTGGATTTTCTGACAGACGCCTGTGTAACAAGATGGACAGAGCTGAAATCTGTCCCTTTAATGAACTAGCTGATAAACCCTTTTCTAACCCTTCTTGTAGAAAAGACAATATCCTAGAGATCCTAACCTTACTCCAGGAGTAATGTTTGGATTCGCACCAGTATAGGTATTTACGCCATATTTTATGGTAAATCTTTCTGGTAACAGGCTTCCTAGCCTGTATCAGGGTATCAATAACCGACTCAGAAAAACCACGTTTTGATAAAATCAAACGTTCAATTTCCAAGCAGTCAGCTTCAGAGAAGTTAGATTTTGATGTTTGAATGGACCCTGTATCAGAAGGTCCTGTCTTAGAGGTAGAGACCAAGGCGGACAGGAAGACATGTCCACTAGATCTGCATACCAAGTCCTGCGTGGCCATGCAGGCGCTATTAGAATCACTGATGCTCTCTCCTGCTTGATTTTGGTAATCAATCGAGGAAGCAGCGGAAAGGGTGGAAACACATAAGCCATCCCGAAGTTCCAAGGTGCTGTCAAAGCATCTATCAGAACCGCTCCCGGATCCCTGGATCTGGACCCGTAGCGAGGAAGTTTGGCGTTCTGGCGAGACGCCATGAGATCTATCTCTGGTTTGCCCCAACGTCGAAGTATTTGGGCAAAGACCTCCGGATGAAGTTCCCACTCCCCCGGATGAAAAGTCTGGCGACTCAAGAAATCCGCCTCCCAGTTCTCCACTCCCGGGATGTGGATTGCTGACAGGTGGCAAGAGTGAGACTCTGCCCAGCGAATTATCTTTGATACTTCCACCATTGCTAGGGAGCTTCTTGTCCCTCCCTGATGGTTGATGTAAGCTACAGTCGTGATGTTGTCCGACTGAAACCTGATGAACCCCCGAGTTGTTAATTGGGGCCAAGCTAGAAGGGCATTGAGAACTGCCCTCAATTCCAGAATGTTTATTGGAAGGAGACTCTCCTCCTGATTCCATAGTCCCTGAGCCTTCAGAGAATTCCAGACAGCGCCCCAACCTAGTAGGCTGGCGTCTGTTGTTACAATTGTCCAGTCTGGCCTGCTGAATGGCATCCCCCTGGACAGGTGTGGCCGATGAAGCCACCATAGAAGAGAATTTCTGGTCTCTTGATTCAGATTCAGAGTAGGGGACAAATCTGAGTAATCCCCATTCCACTGACTTAGCATGCATAATTGCAGAGGTCTGAGGTGTAGGCGTGCAAAAGGTACTATGTCCATTGCCGCTACCATTAAGCCGATCACCTCCATGCATTGAGCTACTGACGGGTGTTGAATGGAATGAAGGACACGGCATGCATTTTGAAGCTTTGTTAACCTGTCCTCTGTCAGGTAAATCTTCATTTCTACAGAATCTATAAGAGTCCCCAAGAATGGAACTCTTGTGAGAGGAAAAAGAGAACTCTTCTTTTCGTTCACTTTCCATCCATGCGACCTTAGAAATGCCAGAACTAACTCTGTATGAGACTTGGCAGTTTGAAAGCTTGAAGCTTGTATTAGAATGTCGTCTAGGTATGGAGCTACCGAAATCCCTCGCGGTCTTAGTACCGCCAGAAGGGCACCCAGAACCTTTGTGAAGATTCTTGGAGCCGTAGCCAATCCGAATGGAAGAGCTACAAACTGGTAGTGCCTGTCTAAGAAGTCAAACCTTAGATACCGGTGATGATCTTTGTGGATCGGTATGTGAAGGTAAGCATCCTTTAAATCCACTGTGGTCATGTACTGACCCTCTTGGATCATGGGTAAGATTGTCCGAATAGTTTCCATTTTGAACGATGGAACTCTTAGGAATTTGTTTAGAATCTTTAAATCTAAGATTGGCCTGAAAGTTCCCTCTTTTTTGGGAACCACAAACAGGTTTGAGTAGAACCCTTGTCCTTGTTCCGACCGCGGAACCGGATGGATCACTCCCATTATTAACAGATCTTGTACGCAGCGTAGAAACGCTTCTTTCTTTATCTGGTTTATTGACAACCTTGACAGATGAAATCTCCCTCTTGGGGGAGATAATTTGAAGTCTAGAAGGTATCCCTGAGATATGATCTCTAGTGCCCAGGGATCCTGAACATCTCTTGCCCAGGCCTGGGCGAAGAGAGAGAGTCTGCCCCCCACTAGATCCGGTCCCGGATCGGGGGCTCTCGGTTCATGCTGTCTTTGGGGCAGCAGCAGGTTTCCTGGCCTGCTTGCTCTTGTTCCAGGACTGGTTAGGCTTCCAGCCTTGCCTGTAACGAGCAACAGCTCCTTCCTGTTTTGGTGCAGTGGAGGTTGATGCTGCTCCTGTTTTTAAGTTCCGAAAGGGACGAAAATTAGACTGTCTAGCCTTAGCTTTGGCTTTGTCTTGAGGTAGGGCGTGGCCCTTACCTCCTGTAATGTCAGCGATAATCTCTTTCAAACCGGGCCCAAATAAAGACTGCCCCTTGAAAGGTATATTAAGTAATTTGGACTTAGAAGTAACATCGGCTGACCAGGATTTTAGCCACAGCGCCCTACGTGCCTGTATGGCGAATCCTGAGTTCTTAGCCGTAAGTTTGGTTAAATGTACTACGGCCTCCGAAATGAAGGAATTAGCTAGTTTAAGGACTCTAAGCCTGTCCGTAATGTCGTCTAGCGTAGATGAACTAAGGTTCTCTTCAAGCGACTCAATCCAAAATGCTGCCGCAGCCGTAATCGGCGCGATACATGCAAGGGGTTGTAATATAAAACCTTGTTGAACAAACATTTTCTTAAGGTAACCCTCTAATTTTTTATCCATTGGATCTGAGAAAGCACAGCTATCCTCCACCGGGATAGTGGTACGCTTAGCTAAAGTAGAAACTGCTCCCTCCACCTTGGGGACCGTTTGCCATAAGTCCCGAGTGGTGGCGTCTATTGGAAACATCTTTCTAAATATTGGAGGGGGTGAGAACGGCACACCGGGTCTATCCCACTCCTTAGTAACAATTTCAGTTAGTCTCTTAGGTATAGGAAAAACGTCAGTACTCGCCGGTACCGCAAAGTATTTATCCAACCTACACAGTTTCTCTGGTATTGCAACGGTGTTACAATCGTTGAGAGCTGCTAAGACCTCCCCTAGTAATACACGGAGGTTCTCCAATTTAAATTTAAAATTTGAAATATCTGAGTCCAATCTGTTTGGATCAGAACCGTCACCCACAGAATGAAGCTCTCCGTCCTCATGCTCTGCGAGCTGTGACGCAGTATCAGACATGGCCCTAGCATTGTCAGCGCACTCTGTTCTCACCCCAGAGTGATCACGCTTGCCTCTTAGTTCTGGTAATTTAGACAAAACTTCAGTCATAACAGTAGCCATATCTTGTAATGTTATCTGTAATGGCCGCCCAGATGTACTAGGCGCCAAAATATCACGCACCTCCCGGGCGGGAGATGCAGGTACTGCCGCGTGAGGCGAGTTAGTCGGCATAACTCTCCCCTCGCTGTTTGGTGAAATTTGTTCACATTGTACAGATTGACTTTTATTTAAAGTAGCATCAATACAGTTAGTACATAAATTTCTATTGGGCTCCACCTTGGCATTGGAACAAATGACACAGATATCTTCCTCTGAGTCAGACATGTTTAACACACTAGCAAAAAACTTACAACTTGGTTATAATCTTTTTTAGCAAAAAACGTACTGTGCCTCAAAGAGGTACTAACGATTAAATGACAGTTGAAATAATGAACTGAAAAACAGTTATAGCATCAAACTTTAAAACAACAAAACTTTTAGCAAAGGTTTGTTCCCATTAGTAAAATAACAATAATTAAATTTGACATAAAAAATACAAAGCAACGTTTTTATTCACAGTCACTATAAGAATTCTCACAGCTCTGCTGAGAGAATTTACCTCCCTTCAAAGAAGTTTGAAGACCCCTGAGATCTATCAGAGATGAACCGGATCATGCAGGAAATATAAAAGTAACTGACTGGTATTTTTTGATGCGTAGCAAAGAGCGCCAAAAACGGCCCCTCCCTCTCCCACACAGCAGTGAAGAGAAACGAAACTGTCACAATTAAAGCAAAAAAACTGCCAAGTGGAAAATAATGCCCAAATATTTATTCACACAGTACCTCAGCAATGTAAACGATTCTACATTCCAGCAAAAACGTTTAACATGATAAATAGTTATTAAAAAGGATTAGTGACCTTTAACCGAGTAGTTCCGGTGAAATACCATCCCCAGAATACTGAAGAGTATACATACATGTCATTTTAACGGTATGGCAGGATTTTCTCATCAATTCCATTCAGAAAATAAAAACTGCTACATACCTCAATGCAGATTCATCTGCCCGCTGTCCCCTGATCTGAAGCCTTTACCTCCCTCAGATGGCCGAGAACAGCAATATGATCTTAACTACTCCGGTTAAAATCATAGTAAAAAACTCTGACAGATTCTTCCTCAAACTCTGCCAGAGAAGTAATAACACGCTCCGGTGCTATTTTAAAATAACAAACTTTTGATTGAAGTCATAAAAACTAAGTATAATCACCATAGTCCTCTCACACATCCTATCTAGTCGTTGGGTGCAAGAGAATGACTGGGACTGACGTAGAGGGGAGGAGCTATATGCAGCTCTGCTGGGTGAATCCTCTTGCATTTCCTGTTGGGGAGGAGTTATATCCCAGAAGTAATGATGACCCGTGGACTGATCACACATAACAGAAGAAAACTGAGTTTACAGTGTGTATGAAATAAAAAATATATGCAGCCAGCTTGTAAAGAAAGACGCAGTCCTCATACAAGAAAATTACTGTGATAAGCTGTCAGGAAAAAGCTCTTCACTGACAGAGCCCCTGATTCCATAAATAAATGTATGTGCAGAATTCCCTGAGGTATATTTTGAGGAATGTCCTATAGAGGAATAAAAACTGCACTTACATCCTATGCTGTCCGACAGCAAGACAGCCTCAACAGGGTTTAGAGGTCCATTAGGTCCCTCATGTAGTCCTGCAGAAAGATGAAGCCTGAGTAAGATTCAGCTTAGGCCATCACAGAAAGGGCAGCATCACAGTATGTGTCATGATTATATATGTAACGGGGTTTGGCCTAGGCTCACAATTACCCCTGTGGGTCTTTACCACAGCTACCTCCATGTGCTCTGCAGGCTGATCCTGAGTCTCCGCTACCTGGGAGTTGGGGTACATGACTGTGGCAGTGCCTCCACCTGACTGGGCATCCAGGGCAAGAATGGGTTTCCCAGACAGGAACATAATAAATAACTACAACACACACAGTAATAACAGTAAAACAGTATGAACATGTATTAAAGGATTATGGTAAATAAAAATAAGGCAAGAAATACAGTGGCTAACTAACACACCGACTCTCTCTAACCAGGCCCAGCACCCTCCCAAACCACCTGCGAACCCACCCTCAGGCTTCACCCTAATGGCTGATGGGTACCAGTTGGTGCACATAAATGTTGGGGCCCTTTAAGGTAATCCACATGCATTTAAACAGTTGCAGCTCATAGGAAACTGCAATCCACAGGAAGAGCTGTTTATAAGTTTATGTGATGGACAGAATGCCCTGTCAGTATGACAAGGAGAGAGGATACTTCTTACCACTGACAGGATTCTGCACAGGCTGAAAGAAAACTCCAAGGTCTGCCAGTCATTTACTTTGTCTGCATTCTTCTCCACAGCTCTCTAACAGGGACAGACTGCAGCTGGCAGCATACACTAAATCAGCAGAGGAATGCTGTTACTTTACAAGATGAAGTCTGCAGCTCTCACACAGCCAGGCCTCACACACACCTTCACTGCTCTGACATGTCTGCTTCCTCCTGTGTCTTACACTCTTCTTTCAGTTTCACTTGATCACATGACCAACCAGTCTAATAGTTGCCTAGGCAACTTCTCCTGCAGAATGTATACAGGTGTAAATGTTCAACAGGAAGGGCTACATTCTCCCCCTTGTAAAATCCTTGCCTTCCACTGGCAAGGTTCCACCAAGAGGTAAATTGAAAAAACAAAACATATAAATAATAATAAATGCACTAACAGTCCTATAAACAAATGTTAACTATCTTACAGTTTATTCTAGTACAGAGAGGTTCCAACATTCATAATGTCCGCAACCGCATACAGTAAATCAACCATTTTAGATTGTACCTGGGGCATAAGTACATAACTGGGTTCTCCGACTTGATCGTAAGTAAGAACCCTGGGAGGCTGTCGTATTCTAGTACCCAGTCTCTGTTCTCTCTGAGGAAGTCCAGAATGTTCCTGGGAATCTTCAGCTCTGGCCACTTGGGTGGGGAGGTCACCAGATGCTTGAGACCCTGGCTTTCCCATGATACAAGAGTCTCCTTTTGGGGTCCCAGGCACAAAGTTGGGGCTGTTGGGATTCAATGTAGAGGAGGCTAAGGGAGGAGAGGAAGGAAAGTGCTGTGTTTCCTCAGCAGGAGGAGACCACCATTGATCATCAGCACTAAGAGCTTCTGGGGTCTCTACTGCCTCATTTTCAGGACTCTCCGTTGTGCTTTTCTCCCATTCACTACTACTCCCTTCCTCTTCATCGATATAGGCTATTGGTAGTAGATGGTTCCTATGCCAAGCTTTGATCCGGCCTTCTGGGCCTTTTATATTATACACTGGCAGCCCCTTTAGCTTAGACACAACTTCAAATAGGGTATCCTTCCATCTGTCTGCTAATTTGTGTTTCCCAGGTACCCCTAGATTCCGGAGGAGAACCTTATCTCCCGCTTGGACTTCCTGATGCTTCACTTTGGTATTGTATCTTCTTTTGTTGCGTTCCTCCATTTTTGCCGCAGCTTGAGTGGCCAACTCGTAGGCACTGTGAAGGTTTTGTCTGAGGGTCCTCACATACTGGAAGTGAGAGTCTGACTTTGTCCCATCTGGGGACACCCCCAACCGGACATCTATCGGTAGTCTGGCTTCCCTTCCAAACATTAGGAAATAGGGTGAGAATCCTGTAGACTCATGCCTTGTGCCTATGACCTACTTAATATATGTTGTACCATCAGACTTTATAAGGGATGAATAAATAATTAAGCCCCTGCAAATCATGCAATAAAATTTTCGGAGAAAAAATGTTACTGCCTCTTTAAATTTAAAAAGAATGCCTTGCTTGCAAATTATGCAGAAAATTCAATGACAATATGAACATTGCTTATAATTAGATATTGCTATGAAATCCTAGCAGGGAACCGCAGAGTACTGCCCGTGGGTCATAATCATTTTGGATACTATTAGGGTTAAACCCCAAACCCTCTGTGACAAATGAGTCATGGATTGATCAGACTGTTAACAGCTTATGCTTTTAGAAACAGAATGTAGAACAACCATTTAATACATGAAAATACAATACTGTCTCTTTAAATGTAAAATGACGAATAAATATGAGTACTGTCATCCCAAGTCAATGGATGACCTGACACGGACAAGCAGGGAACCTTTTATGACACTAAAGTACTGTGCCCCATGTAAGGCTGGCTCTTTACATTATGCTCTCAAAAACGACGAACAACAGTGTCAGGACTTCCGAAACCGGAAGTCCTTCCCATGCTTGCTATTCAACAATTAAAGTCCTCCATTTCCGTGACAAACAGTAGTAAGGAGGAAGAAGCGGTCTTGGTGCCCTTTACTTTGGCGCTCTGTGTGAACTCCGCCCCTCGTGGGCGTAACGCCAGCTAACTCCCGGACGCCATTTTCAAATACATATGGCAATGGATTGACGGTATATAACCCTCACTAGAACTGTTATATAGACACAAGTGCTTTGGAGCCCAAAACAGTATGATTAAATAAACCGATAGCCTACTGTCCTAAAACAGTCCATACCGGATAAAAAAAACCCCAAGTGTGTTAAAACAGCTCCCGGTCGCCATTAAACATAACAAGACACCACCGGTGTCCACACCACCGTTCCACATTACTTATGCAGTGGGTAGCAGCTAAATATGGCCATGACCCATCGTGAGCTAAATCCCCCGGGAGTGATAACAAAAACTGAGTTTACAGTGTGTATGAAATAAAAAATATATGCAGCCAGCTTGTAAAGAAAGACGCAGTCCTCATACAAGAAAATTACTGTGATAAGCTGTCAGGAAAAAGCTCTTCACTGACAGAGCCCCTGATTCCATAAATAAATGTATGTGCAGAATTCCCTGAGGTATATTTTGAGGAATGTCCTATAGAGGAATAAAAACTGCACTTACATCCTATGCTGTCCGACAGCAAGACAGCCTCAACAGGGTTTAGAGGTCCATTAGGTCCCTCATGTAGTCCTGCAGAAAGATGAAGCCTGAGTAAGATTCAGCTTAGGCCATCACAGAAAGGGCAGCATCACAGTATGTGTCATGATTATATATGTAACGGGGTTTGGCCTAGGCTCACAATTACCCCTGTGGGTCTTTACCCCAGCTACCTCCATGTGCTCTGCAGGCTGATCCTGAGTCTCCGCTACCTGGGAGTTGGGGTACATGACTGTGGCAGTGCCTCCACCTGACTGGGCATCCAGGGCAAGAATGGGTTTCCCAGACAGGAACATAATAAATAACTACAACACACACAGTAATAACAGTAAAACAGTATGAACATGTATTAAAGGATTATGGTAAATAAAAATAAGGCAAGAAATACAGTGGCTAACTAACACACCGACTCTCTCTAACCAGGCCCAGCACCCTCCCAAACCACCTGCGAACCCACCCTCAGGCTTCACCCTAATGGCTGATGGGTACCAGTTGGTGCACATAAATGTTGGGGCCCTTTAAGGTAATCCACATGCATTTAAACAGTTGCAGCTCATAGGAAACTGCAATCCACAGGAAGAGCTGTTTATAAGTTTATGTGATGGACAGAATGCCCTGTCAGTATGACAAGGAGAGAGGATACTTCTTACCACTGACAGGATTCTGCACAGGCTGAAAGAAAACTCCAAGGTCTGCCAGTCATTTACTTTGTCTGCATTCTTCTCCACAGCTCTCTAACAGGGACAGACTGCAGCTGGCAGCATACACTAAATCAGCAGAGGAATGCTGTTACTTTACAAGATGAAGTCTGCAGCTCTCACACAGCCAGGCCTCACACACACCTTCACTGCTCTGACATGTCTGCTTCCTCCTGTGTCTTACACTCTTCTTTCAGTTTCACTTGATCACATGACCAACCAGTCTAATAGTTGCCTAGGCAACTTCTCCTGCAGAATGTATACAGGTGTAAATGTTCAACAGGAAGGGCTACATTCTCCCCCTTGTAAAATCCTTGCCTTCCACTGGCAAGGTTCCACCAAGAGGTAAATTGAAAAAACAAAACATATAAATAATAATAAATGCACTAACAGTCCTATAAACAAATGTTAACTATCTTACAGTTTATTCTAGTACAGAGAGGTTCCAACATTCATAATGTCCGCAACCGCATACAGTAAATCAACCATTTTAGATTGTACCTGGGGCATAAGTACATAACTGGGTTCTCCGACTTGATCGTAAGTAAGAACCCTGGGAGGCTGTCGTATTCTAGTACCCAGTCTCTGTTCTCTCTGAGGAAGTCCAGAATGTTCCTGGGAATCTTCAGCTCTGGCCACTTGGGTGGGGAGGTCACCAGATGCTTGAGACCCTGGCTTTCCCATGATACAAGAGTCTCCTTTTGGGGTCCCAGGCACAAAGTTGGGGCTGTTGGGATTCAATGTAGAGGAGGCTAAGGGAGGAGAGGAAGGAAAGTGCTGTGTTTCCTCAGCAGGAGGAGACCACCATTGATCATCAGCACTAAGAGCTTCTGGGGTCTCTACTGCCTCATTTTCAGGACTCTCCGTTGTGCTTTTCTCCCATTCACTACTACTCCCTTCCTCTTCATCGATATAGGCTATTGGTAGTAGATGGTTCCTATGCCAAGCTTTGATCCGGCCTTCTGGGCCTTTTATATTATACACTGGCAGCCCCTTTAGCTTAGACACAACTTCAAATAGGGTATCCTTCCATCTGTCTGCTAATTTGTGTTTCCCAGGTACCCCTAGATTCCGGAGGAGAACCTTATCTCCCGCTTGGACTTCCTGATGCTTCACTTTGGTATTGTATCTTCTTTTGTTGCGTTCCTCCATTTTTGCCGCAGCTTGAGTGGCCAACTCGTAGGCACTGTGAAGGTTTTGTCTGAGGGTCCTCACATACTGGAAGTGAGAGTCTGACTTTGTCCCATCTGGGGACACCCCCAACCGGACATCTATCGGTAGTCTGGCTTCCCTTCCAAACATTAGGAAATAGGGTGAGAATCCTGTAGACTCATGCCTTGTGCAATTATATGCGTGGACCATGGCTTCTACATGCTTACTCCAGGACCGCTTCTCTACTTGTTTCAGAGTCCCGAGCATGTCTAGGAGTGTCCTATTAAAACGCTCAGGCTGGGCATCACCCTCAGGGTGGTAGGGTGTTGTTCTGGACTTGTGAACCTGCAACATATCCAGCAGTTCTTTGATCAGCTTACTCTCAAAGTCTCTACCTTGATCAGAATGTATTCGATTGGGCAGACCGTAGTGCATAAAATATTTCTGCCAGAGGACCTTGGCTACGGTCACAGCCTTCTGGTCTTTAGTGGGAAAAGCCTGAGCGTATCTGGTGAAATGGTCTGTTACTACCAGAACATTCCCAATTCCGGTAGTATCATTCTCAATACATAGATAGTCCATGCACACAAGATCCAGGGGTCCTGTACTTCTCAGGTGGCCCATAGGGGCAGCTCTCACAGGCAGAGTCTTTCTCTGAATACATCTTCTGCAGGTCTTCACATAATGTTCAACATGTTCTCTCATGCGAGGCCAATAGAACCGGTCTTGTACCAGGCCATAGGTCTTGTCTACCCCAAGATGCCCATGTTGATCATGGAGAGCTCTCAGGACCATTCCCCGATATCTATGAGGTAACACTAGCTGCTTTCGACCAGGGTGGTCATGGTATTTTATAACTCTATAAAGGATTCCATCTTCTAGATGTAGTTTACTCCATTCTCTCCGGTACAAATCTCTTTGTCCAATGGAAAGGGAGCTCAGTAATTTAGGGTTCTTGGCTCTCATTGCCTTGAGGACTGTACCTATATACCAGTCCTGTGACTGGGCTTTCTTCTTGTCTTCATTGGTTATGTGAGACCACTGTTGGAGCATTGCTGGAGCACAGAATACCTCTGGTACGGCTTCTGGGGAGTGACATATGGAGTCTATTCCTCTGAGTTCATAGAACTCATCCTGCCTCTCAGCCACTACATATGTTTGGCACAGGGCTCCTACCCCAGGCACAGGGATTTCTTCCCATTCCTCCTTTTCTTCATGAGGAGGAAGTCCAGGTCTGCGGGACAGAGCATCCGCACTGACATTCTTAGGGCCTGGCTTGTATTTAAGGCTGAAACTATAGTTTGACAATGCTGCCAGCCACCTATGCCCTGTGGCATCCAGCTTTGCTGTTGTTTGAATATAAGTAAGCGGATTGTTATCCGTCCTTACCTCGAATGTTGCTCCATATAAATAGTCATGTAACTTGTCCACAATTGCCCACTTGAGCGCCAAGAATTCTAGCTTATGGACCGGATAGTTTTTCTCTGCACCAGTTAGACTTCTACTTATGTAGGCCACTGGTCTTAACCCTTCTGGGTAGCTCTGATGCAATACGGCCCCTAGGCCTTCCATACTGGCATCAACATGGAGCACATATGGTTTCTCGGGATCTGAATATGCCAATACAGGAGCTTCTGTGAGTCTTTTCTTCAAGATTAAGAAGGCTTCTTCGCATCCTGAGGTCCATTTCTTTCCGAAGGAGTCTTTAGGACTTGGCGCCTTAACACCCTCTATAGCTGAGGTAGTCTTTAACAGGTTGTGTAGCTCTCGAGCAATCTTTGAATAGTCTTTCACAAACCTCCGGTAGTAACCGCAGAATCCAAGAAATGAGCGCAGCTCACTGATGTTATCTGGCCTGGGCCAGTTCATCACCGCTTCAATTTTGGTCGGGTCAGTTGTCACACCTTGTGCGGAAACAATGTGACCTACATATGTAACAGAGTTCTGGGCAAATCGACATTTGTCTATTGATAATTTCAGACCCTCTGCTTGGAGTCGATCCAACACCTTCAGCAATCGCTGTTCGTGCTCTTCTGGTGTCCTTCCAAACACTATGAGGTCATCAAGATAGACTAGGCACTCTTTGGGATTCATATCCCCCACAGTCTTCTCCATCAGCCTTTGAAAGGTGGCGGGAGCTCCAGTGACCCCTTGGGGCATCCTGGTAAACTCGTAGAATCCCAAGGGACAGATGAAAGCTGTCTTTTCCTGATCCTCCTTCTTCATGGGTACCTGATAATACCCAGACCTCAAGTCCAGGACGCTGAACCACTGGCTTCCAGAAAGGGCATCTAGCAGATCTTCTATCCGTGGCAGAGTATATTGATCTGGCACAGTCCTTTTGTTTAAAGTCCGATAGTCTATGCAAAGCCGGACTGTGCCATTCTTTTTCCTAACTACCACTATGGGTGAGGCATATGGACTTCTGGACTCTTTAATAATGCCAGATTCTTCCATCTGTTTGAGTATATCCGGACATCTTCCACATCTCGAGGGGGTATTCTCCTTGATCTTTCTCTGAAAGGAGCTGGGTCAGAAAGTCTGATAGCATGTGTGGCACTCTTTGCACATCCCACATCCATTTCTTTCCTGGAGAAAACTTTCTCTCGAGTAGCTAATTTGGATCGGAGGCTATCTCTCCACTTTGGTGGTAGAGGAGAATCTTCCAGTTCAAAAACTATAGGTCCTTCATGATCACCTCCCTGTTCTGCCTTTACAGACATTACTGAAGAGACTTGGTCCAACAAGTGAATCACACCAATCTTCTGGTGACGATCAATTCTGATCTCTGTGGGTGTTAAGTTTCTTATCATTATGGGAAAATCTTTACACCAGTGATTCCGCCAGTCTTTCACCTCAGGTATGAGAGTCCACCCTTTTTTTGCATCCTCCTCAGGCAAGGACTCAATGAGGTATTGCCTGGTTCCTCCTGATATTTCATGGTGCATAGATGCTATGGCTCGTAGAGTCTTAGTCTCTCCAGGCCTTACAAATAAAGGTTCTTTCCCCGAGTAGTGGCATGATCCTGGTCTAGCTTGTAGGGCTAGTCGATGGCATTCTTTCCCTAGAACAGGGCTGACTTCCATCAGTCTGGTTAGAGATACATCTCCCACTTCAGTTAGGTAGGCCCTGAACATGTCCTGCACCATTCTTGCGTTGGTACCCAAAATTATTGGGGCGCACATTGTTTTCTTCATGGAGCATACAAGAGCTTCCAATTCCATAGGGCAGATCATTCCTGTGTTTAACTGTGGGATTGTTATTGTCACTCTTATACATCCCTCTACAGGCTGGGCCTGAGATCCCACTCCCCACAACTGCAACTCTCCTGCTGGCTCCAGGGGAATATGTTTTAGATGATGGTCATAGAAGTCTCTATTAATGATGGTGACCTGGGATCCAGTATCTAACAAGGCCGAGGCATGAATATCTTCTATTTGTAACTGTATCAGAGATTTGGGCCCGATCTTGGCCCCCACAGATAATATGGGTGTGGTTCTTTTTCCTCTTTTCCTGAAAGGACTGGTAGCTTGAGCCTCCTCCAGCTCAATAGCTAGCACATCCACTTCTGTATCTGATGAATTAGTGGGACACTCCCGCTTGAAATGCCCTGATTTTCCACACTTAAAACAGTTCCCTCGGGGGGACTGTTCCTCTGGGAATAACCTTCCTGTGGTCTCCCTGCGGTGCTGCCTCCTGGTAGGAGAATAATCTGTTCTTCTTGGCGATGACTTAGACAATAATTCTAATTCAGCTACCTTTTTTTTAAGGACGAACAGTTCCATATCCTCTTTATCTGCAGCTTTAGAAGAATTTCCTTTTTGTGGAGGAGATGGGGACATTTGGTTCTCCAGTATTTTTGCTTTTCGGATCAGTGTGGAATAGGACAAGACTTGATCATCCAACTTAACTCTTAACATGATCATGACTGGATCATTGCTAAGGCCTCCCTTCTGAATTTGTTTGGATAGTCGAGCATCCAACTCAGATGCAGTGACTGCTCCATTATGAAACAGTTTTCCCAGTGACAATTGTAATCGATTGATATAGTCTGAAGCTTTCTCATGTTCCTTCTGTTTAGTGGCTAGGAACTTGATTAATAGATCATCAGAGTCCTCAGATTTTCCATACGCATCCTGCAAAACTTTCAGGTAATCTTGTGCGGTAGCTTGTTCATTCACTCCCCTAAACAGCCTTATCATATTTGTAGCTGGGAAACGAAGACTCTCCATTATCCGTTGTTTTTTTATGTTATCCGTACAAGACCATTCTTCCAATAATTGTACAGCATTATCCTTCCAGGCCTTAAAGGGCTCCTCCCCGGCAGGAACAGGTTGATTCCCAGAAAACACTTTCAGCTTACGGTAACTGTGGGTATGGGTAGCTGTTACTATGGCTTCTGAGAGTTTTTGCAGTATTTCAGATATGTTACTCTCTCCTGAACTTGTGGTTCTCAATAGGGAATCGCCTGGTTTTGGGGATGTTGGAGATGAGGGAACCACTAGATCTGGGGTCTTAGGGGCAGTTGTCCCTTGCACACTGGAAAAGTAGACATTTCGTTTGGGGATGGCCCCAGTCTCTACAGGGGTAACCGGTAATCTCCTGGGGGGTTTCTCTGACAAAGGGGACAGAATCTGGGAATAACTTGATACATTAAAGTCTCTTTGGCCTATAGTGGAGGGTTGCTGCAGTGTAACCCCTTCCTCCTTATCAGGGAGAGCGTACACTAAGCGACATCCTTCAGGAGCTGTTTCAAGAAGGTATAGACATGTAGGCCTATGACGGCCTCTCAAATCTGCATGGGAATATACTAACATGTAAGTTTGACCGTATGAATCATGCAGGATGTCTCTGATGGTAGCCATCTCTATTCCCAGTATAATCTCTACGCACTTGGTGACATGTTTTATCTCACTATAGGGAGGTACCTGGCATATCATCACTGCATGATGCAATGGTACCTTCTGTTGCTGGGCCCAATCTGTTACAAATGGGAGTGTGGGCCGGGGAATTAACAGATCCTTACTGGGTGTACCCCAATTTATCTCAGCAGTACCACCAAATGTAACGGGGTTTGGCCTAGGCTCACAATTACCCCTGTGGGTCTTTACCCCAGCTACCTCCATGTGCTCTGCAGGCTGATCCTGAGTCTCCGCTACCTGGGAGTTGGGGTACATGACTGTGGCAGTGCCTCCACCTGACTGGGCATCCAGGGCAAGAATGGGTTTCCCAGACAGGAACATAATAAATAACTACAACACACACAGTAATAACAGTAAAACAGTATGAACATGTATTAAAGGATTATGGTAAATAAAAATAAGGCAAGAAATACAGTGGCTAACTAACACACCGACTCTCTCTAACCAGGCCCAGCACCCTCCCAAACCACCTGCGAACCCACCCTCAGGCTTCACCCTAATGGCTGATGGGTACCAGTTGGTGCACATAAATGTTGGGGCCCTTTAAGGTAATCCACATGCATTTAAACAGTTGCAGCTCATAGGAAACTGCAATCCACAGGAAGAGCTGTTTATAAGTTTATGTGATGGACAGAATGCCCTGTCAGTATGACAAGGAGAGAGGATACTTCTTACCACTGACAGGATTCTGCACAGGCTGAAAGAAAACTCCAAGGTCTGCCAGTCATTTACTTTGTCTGCATTCTTCTCCACAGCTCTCTAACAGGGACAGACTGCAGCTGGCAGCATACACTAAATCAGCAGAGGAATGCTGTTACTTTACAAGATGAAGTCTGCAGCTCTCACACAGCCAGGCCTCACACACACCTTCACTGCTCTGACATGTCTGCTTCCTCCTGTGTCTTACACTCTTCTTTCAGTTTCACTTGATCACATGACCAACCAGTCTAATAGTTGCCTAGGCAACTTCTCCTGCAGAATGTATACAGGTGTAAATGTTCAACAGGAAGGGCTACATATATTATCCTAACTCTTTATACAACCTTGATTGCTAACATCCTTGCACCTATCTACTTAACCCCTCCCACGGACAAGGTATATAGGATCAACTAACCTATTGTTAGTTGCTTAGAATTCTGTCTTGTGCTGCTACCAATCTACTCAGGACTCACTCTCCTCAGCAGCTGCTGCACCTGACACAGGATCTCTGCTCAAACCAAGCCGGCTGTGACGTCACACGCCACCGGAACTCATACCAGCTAATTCTAACTTCTCTACAAGGAATTACCGGTACCGGACCTTCAACTTCTCACTAAAGATTTCTCCTAAAACAGACTATCTAACTTTCAACTCGGTAAGATTCCAACTTTAATCCTTACCTCTATCGATCATCGCATTCCTCAGTCAGTACTGAACTTCTACTAAATGTTAAACATCTCATTACAAAAACCTTCAGTGAAAAGTTTAACAAAGATTGGAATTCAAACCAAGTAGATAAGATGATATTACTAAAACACTGTTGTTATATGACATAACCTGCTCAGTATTATTGTTTCAGTTTACCGCTATAAGTAATCACACATGTGTTATTTAAACTGACATAAATTTCACTTTGCTAAAATTCCTTACAAGTAATTTACTTCTACAACTTCCATTGTCTCAACTTTATATTTACTTTTGGTTCTTGGAACTGCACTTAGCATTCTCACACTAGTTGCTTAGATGCAGTTTCAGATTTAACCCTAGATTAACTGACAGACAGATATCATATTCCATATTAAACAACAGTTGCGCCCTTGTTACATATATGTTATTGATATCTGCCTAACTACATTCATATATAATTCTTAAGCTGCAGTTGTGGTTCAAAATATATTTTCTCGTTCTTTTTCTGCCTTTTTAGGAAAAGCAGAATTAATTTGTGACATTAATTCTAAGCCATAATAATGGATCCAGCAGCTTTGTTATCCCATGTGGAAGCCTTGACACAAACAGTAGACAACTTGACTAAAGGCATGACTGCTTTACAACTAGAAAATACCACCCTTAAAAAATATATTGACGAAAAGACTGAATCTTTAAAACTAACATTTAGTGCACATGAGCCTCAACCATCCCCCCCTCAGTATTTCTCTGGTCATAGACATGAATTTAGAGAATTTAAAAACTCCTGTTACCTGTATTTTCAATTAAAATCAAAGACATATTCCCTCTCTCAGATCCTGAACTAATTCATCTTAAAACTTACTTAAAGGAAAACCTTCAGAAAGGTTTTATAAGTCCCTCTACATCACCTGCAGGAGCAGGTATATTCTTTGTGACCAACAAGGACCATTCCCTTAGACCTATAATAGACTATAGGGAACTAAATAAACGTACAATAAAGAATAGGTACCCATTACCATTAATTCCCCAACTCATAGATAGATTAAGAGGTGCCAATTACTACACGAAATTAGATCTTAGGGGTGCATACAATTTGGTACGGATAAAGTCAGGACATGAATGGTTGACTGCATTCCGTACTCGATATGGCCTCTATGAATACACGGTTATGCCGTTTGGTCTCTGTAACGCCCCTGCAACCTTCCAGTATTTCATAAACGATATCTTCAAAGATTTATTAGACCTCTTTGTAATCATATATCTAGATGACATCCTTATATATTCCTCCACTATCGAAGAACACATAAAACATGTTAAGATCATTTTATCACGACTTAGGGAGAATTCATTATATGTTAAATTGGAAAAATGCATCTTCCACACTCAACATATTAAATTTCCCCAGAAGGTATTCAGATGGAAAACAACAAGGTTACCGCCATTCTAGAATGGCCAACTCCTAAAACAAAAAGAGATGTACAGCGTTTTATGGGGTTCGCTAATTTCTATAGGAAATTCATAAAGAACTTTGCACACTTAACTAGACCTCTTACTAATCTCACAAAAAATGTTGGAAGATTTACATGGAATGATACTACACAGCAAGTTTTTGATTTCCTTAAAAAGGCATTCACCACTGCTCCCATCCTGAAATATCCAAATCCTGACTTACAATATATACTGGAGGTGGATGCTTCTAGTAATGCACTTGGTGCAATTCTCTCCCAGAGATTAACTCCGATGGACCCTCTACACCCTGTTGCATTCTATTCCAGAATCCTGAGTCCCCCTGAGATGAATTATGCCATCGGTGACAAAGAGTTGTTGGCTATTAAGGCCTCCTTGGAACATTGGAGACACTTACTTGAGGGTACACTGATGCCGGTGTTAATTTACACTGACCACAAAAATTTAGAATACTTAAAAACCAACAGAACTCTTAGCGCACGACAAGTACGCTGGAATTTATTCTTATCCAGATTCAACTTTCTCGTTACTTACAGACCAGCACAAAAACACAAAAAGGCCGATGCCCTTTCACGACACTTAGAAAATCCATTAACTACTCCAGAAGAAGATTCTCTCATTCCTGCTGAGAAAATTTTAGCTCTGACAACGGATCAAACTCAAGACTTCTTAAAAGAACAAAACCTGGATAGCACCAAACCCATAGAAAAGCTCTCCCTGCGTCCTGATGGCTTATTGTATCATCAAGAACAAATCTATGTACCCTCTTCTCTCCGTCAAACCGTATTAAGCTCTCTCCATGATTTGGCTCTCGTGGGTCATCCAGGAATCACCAAAACACAAGAATTAGTAAAGAGATACTTCTGGTGGCCTACGCTATCACATGATGTCTTAGAATTTGTAAAAACTTGTAAAATATGCACTGTCTCCAAAACACCCAACACCTCACCCACTGGGGAACTTATTCCACTACCAACTCCGAACCGTCCATGGACTGACATAGCCTTGGATTTCATAGTCGATTTGCCACTCTCCAGTAGAAACAACACTATTCTGGTAGTGGTGGATCTTTTTAGTAAAATGGCTCATTTTATTCCGTTCCATAAATTACCCACTTCGGCTGAAACTGTGAAACTTCTAATAAATCATGTCTTCAAATTACATGGACTACCTGAAACTATAACCTCTGATAGAGGTACTCAGTTTACTTCCAAATTCTGGAAACAACTATGTCAAGCATTAGGTGTTTCGAGGAGATTAAGTACATCTTTCCATCCACAAACTAACGGCCAAACTGAAAGAACTAACCAATGGATAGAACAATACTTAAGATGTTTCATAAGCGCTAGACAAGATAATTGGGTGGAGCTACTACCCTTTGCCGAGTTTGCTTTCAATAACTCCTTCCATACTTCTACAAAATCTACTCCTTTTTACATTAACTACGGATTCCATCCTACCTTTCATTGGGATGTCACATCTACAAACTCCTGTCCTGTGGTTAATGAGATGATAAACACCATTGCCGACTCTTTCTCAATAACTGAACAACATTTACGCTTAGCAAAAGATCGCTACAAAAGATATTACGATAGAAAAAGGATTCTGTCCCCTAACTATCAGGTAGGTGATTACGTATGGTTGTCTACACGCAATCTACGGTTGCCTTTTCCAACAAAGAAGTTATCATCAGCTTATATTGGACCCTTTCCCATCCTTCGAATTGTGAACTCCAATGCTGTCACTCTTACCTTACCTGCTTCAATGAAGACACATCCTACCTTTCACATAAGTTTACTCAAACCCTACCGGCCTCTACGTGACCATAATGTCCGTGACATTCATCTGCCTTCCATTCCAATTCCCCAATCAGAGTATGAGGTTCAGAAGATATTAGATTCCCGTACAGTGAGAGGTCGTGTACAGTATTTGGTACATTGGAAGGGTTATCCGGATTCGGAGAACTCTTGGGAGCCCTCTTCCAACCTCTCTGCTCCACGCCTCTTGGCTCAGTTTCACCGCCGTCATCCGGACCGTCCTCGACCTGATCCCCGGTGTTGATCCTTGGGGGGGGGGTCCTGTCATGATTATATATTATCCTAACTCTTTATACAACCTTGATTGCTAACATCCTTGCACCTATCTACTTAACCCCTCCCACGGACAAGGTATATAGGATCAACTAACCTATTGTTAGTTGCTTAGAATTCTGTCTTGTGCTGCTACCAATCTACTCAGGACTCACTCTCCTCAGCAGCTGCTGCACCTGACACAGGATCTCTGCTCAAACCAAGCCGGCTGTGACGTCACACGCCACCGGAACTCATACCAGCTAATTCTAACTTCTCTACAAGGAATTACCAGTACCGGACCTTCGACTTCTCACTAAAGATTTCTCCTAAAACAGACTATCTAACTTTCAACTCGGTAAGATTCCAACTTTAATCCTTACCTCTATCGATCATCGCATTCCTCAGTCAGTACTGAACTTCTACTAAATGTTAAACATCTCATTAGAAAAACCTTCAGTGAAAAGTTTAACAAAGATTGGAATTCAAACCAAGTAGATAAGATGATCTTACTAAAACACTGTTGTTATATGACATAACCTGCTCAGTATTATTGTTTCAGTTTACCGCTATAAGTAATCACACATGTGTTAATTAAACTGACATAAATTTCACTTTGCTAAAATTCCTTACAAGTAATTTACTTCTACAACTTCCATTGTCTCAACTTTATATTTACTTTTGGTTCTTGGAACTGCACTTAGCATTCTCTCACTAGTTGCTTAGATGCAGTTTCAGATTTAACCCTAGATTAACTGACAGACAGATATCATATTCCATATCAAACAACAGTTGCGCCCTTGTTACATATATGTTATTGATATCTGCCTAACTACATTCATATATAATTCTTAAGCTGCAGTTGTGGTTCAAAATATATTTTCTCGTTCTTTTTCTGCCTTTTTAGGAAAAGCAGAATTAATTTGTGACAGTATGGGAAGCGCAGTGAGAATTATGTCCCACCAGTTCCCATTGCTTTGAAGCCACCAAATGCTTCTCTTTTAACTGAAGAGAGTGATTTGGTCTAGGCTACACCCCAGCACAAAGTAGCACACTTAGGCACTACTAAAAAAAAATATAAACTCTTGATTGAAGAATCTAAAACTAACACCTCACTTTACCTCTTCCTATCACTAACACAGGCAAAGAGAATGACTGGAGTGGGAGGGAAGGGAGTAGCTATATATACAGCTCTGCTGTGGTGCTCTTTGCCTCCTCCTGCTGACCAGGAGGCAATATACCATAAGTAAGGATGAAATCCGTGGACTCGTCATATCTTGTAAAATAAAGGGCCTTTTGTAGTGTATTGCCCTAAGTTAAACAGCTTTTTTACCTGAAAAAAAAAACAAAGACCCACTAACATTACAAACCCCCATCTCCCAAAACCCACAAAATAAAAAAAAACTATCTAAAAAACCTAATCTACCCATTGCCCTGAAAAGGGCATTTTTATGGGAATTGCCTTGAAAAGGGCATACAGCTCTTTTGCTGCCCTTAAAGGGCATTCAGCTCTTTTAAGAGTGCCCACCCTAAACTAAAAAAAAAACCACCCCAAAAAACCTTTAAAAAACCCACTAACCCCTCTTTAGGTACTCACAGTTGTTGAAGTCCGGCTTGAACGATCTTCATCCCAGTGGCTCCATCTTCATCCAGGCGGCATCTTCATCCAGACGGCTCCATCTTCATCCATCGCAGGACCGACTGGCGGCGGAGCGCGGATGCGGAGGTCCAGGTGAAGGTCCAAGGCGGAGGTGCAGGCGAAGGTCCAAGGCTGAGGTCCAGGTGGAGGTCGAAGGCAGAGGTCCATCGATGTTGGTGATGTTGGGGAGCGAGGGAATAGGGGTTAATAACTTTAGTATAGTGGCGGCGATATCAGGAGTGGAAGATTAGGGGTTAATAACATTATGTAGGTGTCAGCAATGTCGGTGGGGGGCAGATTAGGGGTGTTTAGACTTAGGGTTTATGTTAGGGTGTTCAGTTTAAATGTTAGTTTTTTTCCCCATAGACATCAATGAGGCTGCATTATGGAGCTTTTCATTCCGCGACCGCAGGAGTTTTTTTTATAACCTGCTCTCCCCATTGATGTCACGTCAAAACAGCACTTGTATTTTGTGCGGTATGGAGCTCAACGCAACCATATCACACGCACAAGCCGGCTGTTTCAAAACTTGTAAAGGCTACGCTATAGAGGGTTAAATAACGCAACTTTTGTTGCGTTCGTTAAAAACCCTATAGCGCGCATAACTCGTAATCTACCTGAATGTATTTAGTTTTAAATAGGTATTATTTAGTTAATAATTGTAACTTTAATTTAGCTCTATTTTATGTTAGGGTTAGGTTAAGGGGTTAATAGTTTAATTTAGGTTGTTGCGATGTAGAGTGCTGATGGTTTAGAGGTTAATAGGTTTATTTAGTGGTACTGATGTGGGAGGCCAGAGGTTTAGGGGTTAATAGCTTTATTTAGTGGTGGCGATGTTGGGGAGCAGCGTAATAGGGGTTAATAGATTTATTATAGTGTGGGTGATGTTCGGGTGCGAGGTAATAGGGGTTAATAACTTTAGTATAGTGGCGGCAATATCGGGAGCGTCAGATTAGGGGTTAATAAATTTATTTAGGTGGCGGCGATATCAGGAGCGGAAGATTAGGGGTTATATGTATATTATATGTATATTTTTGATGGTGATGTCGGGGGCAGCAGATTAGGGGTGTTTAGACGTGGGGTTTATGTCAGGGTGTTAGGTTTAAACGTTAGTTGTTTTTTTTTCCCCATAGACATCAATGGGGCTGTGTTACAGAGTTTTTCATTCCGTGATCGCAGGTGTTTTTATAACCTGCTCTCCCCATTGATGTCTATGGGGAAAGCATGCACAAGCACATTAAAATAGCGCTTGTATTTTGGGCTGTATGGAGTTTAACGCAACCATATCGCATGCACAAGCTGACTGAGGGTGAAATAACACAACCTATAGCGCGCATAACTCGTAATCTACCTGTGTGTTAATAAATGACAGATATATACATATAAGTTGTAAACATTTATTTATTTTTTTATTCATGTAATATCCCCAGTATATGCATTATTAGTAGAAATGTATATATATATATATATATATATATATATATATATACATACATACATGCATACACTGTATTGCTTACTAATGGCATAAAAAAACACTATTTTGCAAAGAATTTACATCCAAATAATTATTAATGTCATAATTAATACAAGAGGAGGAGGATCCTGCTCCGTAGACCTTACAATATAATCATGATTTAACAATTACATGCAGGCAATTGAATAATTGTCACGTAAATGTGTGAATAAATTCTCAGTAATCCCACATTAGCACAAAAGCTGTAAATTAGTGAGACAGTCAGCGTATACCACTTTATACATGTATCATCATAACAGGACTGTTTATCATCCACAACACAATGTACATCTGATGTCCAGTTAACCAGCCACCCATCTTAAAAATGTCAATAAGAATTCTACCCAGGCCTAGAAAGCTCTATCATTGTCATGGGATACAGTGAGAAGCGTCCTTGGGAAGATTTATCGATTTGTCAGCATACAATGACGTAAGGAGATGGATTTCCTACTGATAATTTACATGTGTAAAAAGCTTAATCCTTATTCCTCCAAAGCAATACAAATTAAAAAGACACAAAACCCAAATTTTTTCTTTCATGATTTAGAAAGAGCATACAATTTTAAACAACTTTCTAAATTACTTCTATTATCTAATTTGCTTAATTCTCTTGATATACTTTGCTGAAAAACATATCTAGATAGGCTCAGTAGCTGCTGATTGGTTGCTGCACATAGATGCCTCGTGTGGTTGGCTCACACATGTGCATTGCTATTTCTTCAACAAAGAATATCTACTGAATTAAGCAAATTAGATTTTATAAAGTAAATTGGAATGTTGTTTAAAATTGTATTCTCTACTTGAATCATGAAAGACATTTTTGGGTTTAGTGTCCCTTTAAGTCTAATGGGATGAGAGTGTCCAGTTATTATGATACTTATATTTTTTTTAATAACATAATGATTTTTTTTACAAGACAAGACATTCTTGAATCTAGATATAATGTACAACATTAACACAAATACTATTATAATAACAACCAAAAAAAGGAATAGTTTACACATATTCTTTAGTATTTTTTAACAAGAAACTGAGTCAAACAATATTCTTAGCATTAGAATTGTCTTATCCATACTATATAGATTTAAATAATTTGAATGCAATACTATATGTAAGATATATTCATTTTTTGGGAAAATTTATGGAGAAACCATGGAATCAATTTCATGCATAAATGATCAGATTAATATATTTAAGTGAATTCCAGAATAGCTTACAGATGCCAATTTTTAGTTTGCAAAAGTAACACAATTCAGTTTTACAAAATTTTACGGGTATGTAGGGGTCCAGTAAGGATTATGCACCGTCAGGCAAAATCTCATTACAGATTATAGATGACCAGTAAGTGCTACAACTGATAATAAATGCAGAAAAAAGGTTGCAGTGCAAAATGTGATACGTGTCTAATTGATACAGTGCATCCTATATGACTTCACATCTCATTTGTTATTTTTTTTTATTTGCAGCAAAAAAGTGACATTTTAAATTGTATAAACTGTTCAGGAAAGTTTTTTGAACCCTTGCTTTAGAATTGACACACCTTCATAATTCTTATTAAAATATCTGTAAACAACTGTTTTCAGTTCTGTACCCAATGTCTTTATTGGTTACTGGATCAAGTATCCTCCCAAAGGAAAATGAACTCTCAGTTTTAAACTTGATTTCTTTACATAAGGCAGGGAGAGTCCACAACTTCATTCTTTACTTTTGGGAAATACAACACCTAGCCATGAGGAGGAGGCAAAGACACCCCAGCCAAAGGTTTAAATATCCCTCCCACTTCCCCTATCCCCCCAGGTCATTCTTTGCCTTTCGTCACTAGAGGAGGATGGCAGAGAAGTGTCAGAAGATTCGGATAGTCCTTAAATGGGTATGTTCCCTTCAAGAAAGGACTGGAGTTTTAAGTAATGATATAAACCTCTCAGTGAGAGTATTGATGAATGTTAGAGTCTGGAGATGCAGGGAAAGTTTTTCTGCAAAACGATCAGACTGTCTATCTAACAGCTCGTTGTGGGCAATCAGTCGGCTAGATTACGAGTCTTGCGTTAGGGTCAAAAAGCAGCGTTGAGAGGTCCCAACGCTGCTTTTTAAAGCCTGCTGGTATTACGAGTCTTGCAGGGACAGGTGTACCACTCACTTTTTTGGCCAGACTCGGAAATACCGTAAATCCACTTACATCAATTGCGTATCCTATATTTTCAATGGGACTTGCATAGTGCCGGTATTACGATTCTGCCAAAAAATGAGCGGTACACCCTCTCCTGTCAAGACTGGTACCACATTTTAAAGTCAGTAGTTAAGAGTTTTACACTACAATGCCGTAGCATAAAACTCTTAACTAAAGTGCTAAAAAGTACACTAACACCCATAAACTACCTATTAACCCCAAAACCGAGACCCTCCCGCATCGCAAACATGAAAATTAAATTATTAACCCCTAATCTGCCAAACCTGACATCGCCGCCACTATAATAAATATATTAACCCCTAAACCGCCGCACTCCCGCATCGCAAACACTAGTTAAATATTATTAACCCCTAATCTGCCGGCCCTAACATCGCCGACACCTACCTACATTTATTAACCCCTAATCTGCCGCCCCCAACGTCGCCGCCACAATAATAATTAAATAATAAAAAACAGAATTTATGTTTACCTGATAAATTACTTTCTCCAACGGTGTGTCCGGTCCACGGCGTCATCCTTACTTGTGGGATATTCGACCGACGTTAAGGAGGAATATTTGCATAGGAGAAACCATATGATACCGTGATGACTGTAGTTAAAGAAAATAAATTATCAGACCTGATTAAAAAACCAGGGCGGGCCGTGGACCGGACACACCGTTGGAGAAAGTAATTTATCAGGTAAACATAAATTCTGTTTTCTCCAACATAGATGTGTCCGGTCCACGGCGTCATCCTTACTTGTGGGAACCAATACCAAAGCTTTAGGACACGGATGATGGGAGGGAGCAAATCAGGTCACCTAGATGGAAGGCACCACGGCTTGCAAAACCTTTCTCCCAAAAATAGCCTCAGAAGAAGCAAAAGTATCAAACTTGTAAAATTTGGTAAAAGTGTGCAGTGAAGACCAAGTCGCTGCCCTACATATCTGATCAACAGAAGCCTCGTTCTTGAAGGCCCATGTGGAAGCCACAGCCCTAGTGGAATGAGCTGTGATTCTTTCGGGAGGCTGCCGTCCGGCAGTCTCGTAAGCCAATCTGATGATGCTTTTAATCCAAAAAGAGAGAGAGGTAGAAGTTGCTTTTTGACCTCTCCTTTTACCGGAATAAACAACAAACAAGGAAGATGTTTGTCTAAAATCCTTTGTAGCGTCTAAATAGAATTTTAGAGCGCGAACAACATCCAAATTGTGCAACAAACGTTCCTTCTTTGAAACTGGTTTCGGGCACAGAGAAGGTACGATAATCTCCTGGTTAATGTTTTTGTTAGAAACAACTTTTGGAAGAAAACCAGGTTTAGTACGTAAAACCACCTTATCTGCATGGAACACCAGATAAGGAGGAGAACACTGCAGAGCAGATAATTCTGAAACTCTTCTAGCAGAAGAAATTGCAACCAAAAACAAAACTTTCCAAGATAATAACTTAATATCAACGGAATGTAAGGGTTCAAACGGAACCCCCTGAAGAACTGAAAGAACTAAGTTGAGACTCCAAGGAGGAGTCAAAGGTTTGTAAACAGGCTTGATTCTAACCAGAGCCTGAACAAAGGCTTGAACATCTGGCACAGCTGCCAGCTTTTTGTGAAGTAACACAGACAAGGCAGAAATCTGTCCCTTCAGGGAACTTGCAGATAATCCTTTTTCCAATCCTACTTGAAGGAAGGATAGAATCTTAGGAATCTTAACCTTGTCCCAAGGGAATCCTTTAGATTCACACCAACAGATATATTTTTTCCAAATTTTGTGGTAAATCTTTCTAGTTACAGGCTTTCTGGCCTGAACAAGAGTATCGATAACAGAATCTGAGAACCCTCGCTTCGATAAGATCAAGCGTTCAATCTCCAAGCAGTCAGCTGGAGTGAGACCAGATTCGGATGTTCGAACGGACCTTGAACAAGAAGGTCTCGTCTCAAAGGTAGCTTCCAAGGTGGAGCCGATGACATATTCACCAGATCTGCATACCAAGTCCTGCGTGGCCACGCAGGAGCTATCAAGATCACCGACGCCCTCTCCTGATTGATCCTGGCTACCAGCCTGGGGATGAGAGGAAACGGCGGGAATACATAAGCTAGTTTGAAGGTCCAAGGTGCTACTAGTGCATCCACTAGAGCCGCCTTGGGATCCCTGGATCTGGACCCGTAGCAAGGAACTTTGAAGTTCTGACGAGAGGCCATCAGATCCATGTCTGGAATGCCCCACAGTTGAGTGATTTGGACAAAGATTTCCGGATGGAGTTCCCACTCCCCCGGATGCAATGTCTGACGACTCAGAAAATCCGCTTCCCAATTTTCCACTCCTGGGATGTGGATTGCAGACAGGTGGCAGGGGTGAGACTCCGCCCATTGAATGATTTTGGTCACCTCTTCCATCGCCAGGGAACTCCTTGTTCCCCCCTGATGGTTGATGTACGCAACAGTTGTCATGTTGTCTGATTGAAACCGTATGAACTTGGCCCTCGCTAGCTGAGGCCAAGCCTTGAGAGCATTGAATATCGCTCTCAGTTCCAGAATATTTATCGGTAGAAGAGATTCTTCCCGAGACCAAAGACCCTGAGCTTTCAGGGATCCCCAGACCGCGCCCCAGCCCATCAGACTGGCGTCGGTCGTGACAATGACCCACTCTGGTCTGCGGAAGGTCATCCCTTGTGACAGGTTGTCCAGGGACAGCCACCAACGGAGTGAGTCTCTGGTCCTCTGATTTACTTGTATCCTCGGAGACAAGTCTGTATAGTCCCCATTCCACTGACTGAGCATGCACAGTTGTAATGGTCTTAGATGAATGCGCGCAAAAGGAACTATGTCCATTGCCGCTACCATCAAACCTATCACTTCCATGCACTGCGCTATGGAAGGAAGAGGAACGGAATGAAGTATCCGACAAGAGTCTAGAAGTCTTGTTTTTCTGGCCTCTGTCAGAAAAATCCTCATTTCTAAGGAGTCTATTATTGTTCCCAAGAAGGGAACCCTTGTCGACGGAGATAGAGAACTCTTTTCCACGTTCACTTTCCATCCGTGAGATCTGAGAAAGGCCAGGACGATGTCCGTGTGAGCCTTTGCTTGAGGAAGGGACGACGCTTGAATCAGAATGTCGTCCAAGTAAGGTACTACAGCAATGCCCCTTGGTCTTAGCACAGCTAGAAGGGACCCTAGTACCTTTGTGAAAATCCTTGGAGCAGTGGCTAATCCGAAAGGAAGCGCCACGAACTGGTAATGCTTGTCCAGGAATGCGAACCTTAGGAACCGATGATGTTCCTTGTGGATAGGAATATGTAGATACGCATCCTTTAAATCCACCGTGGTCATGAATTGACCTTCCTGGATGGAAGGAAGAATTGTTCGAATGGTTTCCATCTTGAACGATGGAACCTTGAGAAACTTGTTTAAGATCTTGAGATCTAAGATTGGTCTGAACGTTCCCTCTTTTTTGGGAACTATGAACAGATTGGAGTAGAACCCCATCCCTTGTTCTCCTAATGGAACAGGATGAATCACTCCCATTATTAACAGGTCTTCTACACAATGTAAGAATGCCTGTCTTTTTATGTGGTCTGAAGACAACTGAGATCTGTGGAACCTCCCCCTTGGGGGAAGCCCCTTGAATTCCAGAAGATAACCTTGGGAGACTATTTCTAGTGTCCAAGGATCCAGAACATCTCTCGCCCAAGCCTGAGCGAAGAGAGAGAGTCTGCCCCCCACCAGATCCGGTCCCGGATCGGGGGCCAACCTTTCATGCTGTCTTGGTAGCAGTGGCAGGTTTCTTGGCCTGCTTTCCCTTGTTCCAGCCTTGCATTGGTCTCCAAGCTTGCTTGGCTTGAGAAGTATTACCCTCTTGCTTAGAGGACGTAGCACTTTGGGCTGGTCCGTTTCTACGAAAGGGACGAAAATTAGGTTTATTTTTGGCCTTGAAAGGCCGATCCTGAGGAAGGGCATGGCCCTTACCCCCAGTGATATCAGAGATAATCTCTTTCAAGTCAGGGCCAAACAGCGTTTTCCCCTTGAAAGGAATGTTAAGTAGCTTGTTCTTGGAAGACGCATCAGCTGACCAAGATTTCAACCAAAGCACTCTGCGCGCCACAATAGCAAACCCAGAATTCTTAGCCGCTAACCTAGCCAATTGCAAAGTGGCGTCTAGGGTGAAAGAATTAGCCAATTTGAGAGCATTGATTCTGTCCATAATCTCCTCATAAGGAGGAGAATCACTATCGACCGCCTTTACCAGCTCATCGAACCAGAAACATGCGGCTGTAGCGACAGGGACAATGCATGAAATTGGTTGTAGAAGGTAACCCTGCTGAACAAACATCTTTTTAAGTAAACCTTCTAATTTTTTATCCATAGGATCTTTGAAAGCACAACTATCTTCTATGGGTATAGTGGTGCGTTTGTTTAAAGTGGAAACCGCTCCCTCGACCTTGGGGACTGTCTGCCATAAGTCCTTTCTGGGGTCGACCATAGGAAACAATTTTTTAAATATGGGGGGAGGGACGAAAGGAATACCGGGCCTTTCCCATTCTTTATTTACAATGTCCGCCACCCGCTTGGGTATAGGAAAAGCTTCTGGGAGCCCCGGGACCTCTAGGAACTTGTCCATTTTACATAGCTTCTCTGGGATGACCAAATTGTCACAATCATCCAGAGTGGATAATACCTCCTTAAGCAGAGCGCGGAGATGTTCCAACTTAAATTTAAACGTAATCACATCAGGTTCAGCTTGTTGAGAAATGTTCCCTGAATCTGTAATTTCTCCCTCAGACAAAACCTCCCTGGCCCCATCAGACTGGTTTAGGGGCCCTTCAGAACCATTATTATCAGCGTCGTCATGCTCTTCAGTATCTAAAACAGAGCAGTCGCGCTTACGCTGATAAGTGTGCATTTTGGCTAAAATGTTTTTGACAGAATTATCCATTACAGCCGTTAATTGTTGCATAGTAAGGAGTATTGGCGCGCTAGATGTACTAGGGGCCTCCTGAGTGGGCAAGACTCGTGTAGACGAAGGAGGGAATGATGCAGTACCATGCTTACTCCCCTCACTTGAGGAATCATCTTGGGCATCATTGTCATTGTCACATAAATCACATTTATTTAAATGAGAAGGAACTCTGGCTTCCCCACATTCAGAACACAGTCTATCTGGAAGTTCAGACATGTTAAACAGGCATAAACTTGATAACAAAGTACAAAAAACGTTTTAAAATAAAACCGTTACTGTCACTTTAAATTTTAAACTGAACACACTTTATTACTGCAATTGCGAAAAAATATGAAGGAATTGTTCAAAATTCACCAAAATTTCACCACAGTGTCTTAAAGCCTTAAAAGTATTGCACACCAAATTTGGAAGCTTTAACCCTTAAAATAACGGAACCGGAGCCGTTTTTAACTTTAACCCCTTTACAGTCCCTGGTATCTGCTTTGCTGAGACCCAACCAAGCCCAAAGGGGAATACGATACCAAATGACGCCTTCAGAAAGTCTTTTCTATGTATCAGAGCTCCTCACACATGCGACTGCATGTCATGCCTCTCAAAAATAAGTGCGCAACACCGGCGCGAAAATGAGGCTCTGCCTATGATTTGGGAAAGCCCCTAAAGAATAAGGTGTCTAAAAAAGTGCCTGCCGATATAATCTTATCAAAATACCCAGATTAAATGATTCCTCAAGGCTAAATATGTGTTAATAATGAATCGATTTAGCCCAGAAAAAGTCTACAGTCTTAATAAGCCCTTGTGAAGCCCTTATTTACTATCTTAATAAACATGGCTTACCGGATCCCATAGGGAAAATGACAGCTTCCAGCATTACATCGTCTTGTTAGAATGTGTCATACCTCAAGCAGCAAGAGACTGCTCACTGTTCCCCCAACTGAAGTTAATTCCTCTCAACAGTCCTGTGTGGAACAGCCATGGATTTTAGTAACGGTTGCTAAAATCATTTTCCTCATACAAACAGAAATCTTCATCTCTTTTCTGTTTCTGAGTAAATAGTACATACCAGCACTATTTTAAAATAACAAACTCTTGATTGAATAATAAAAACTACAGTTAAACACTAAAAAACTCTAAGCCATCTCCGTGGAGATGTTGCCTGTACAACGGCAAAGAGAATGACTGGGGTAGGCGGAGCCTAGGAGGGATCATGTGACCAGCTTTGCTGGGCTCTTTGCCATTTCCTGTTGGGGAAGAGAATATCCCACAAGTAAGGATGACGCCGTGGACCGGACACACCTATGTTGGAGAAAAGTTATTAACCCCTAAACCTAAGTCTAACCCTAACCCTAACTCCCCTAACTTAAATATAATTTAAATAAATCTAAATAAAATTACTACAATTCACTAAATAATTCCTATTTAAAACTGGAACAAGAGAAGACAGCGCCTCATAGTGCAAATAAGTTTCAAAAGAGAAAGGGGTGTGCAATCACATCAGAGGACGTCAAATGTAGATATACTCACAAGAGCATTGGCACCCTTATAGAAGAAGGTGCAAATGTGCAGGCTGACGTTTATTCAGCAGTCAGTACGCTGTATAGTGGACAAACAGGTATCCGCCGATGCAGCCGTGGGCTCTCCCCCACAATCTGAGGCTGAGTTCTATGGAGCCGTGCTGTGTGGGAGAAGACAAGCAAATCTCCCCTGCCTGTGAAACACTCGGCACCCGGGTCGGTGTTGGAGATAAAATAATTCACAATGAAAATAATCTGTCCGTGACAGTAAAACTTGGCATGTAAATGAAAGAGCCACAACAAGTCAGGCTGTGGTATAAAAATATATTAAAAATATTTATTGTTTGAGCCATAGACGCGTTTCTCGGCCACAAGCTCCTGGCCGTTTCATCAAGTACAAATTATTTACACATGTGGTAGTAAAACAAGTTTAAAAGACATGCCAAGAGATTTCATTGGTCGAAGACAGGCCAATTCAAATGTAGGATACATTGTGAATGAATACAAAATGTAACAGTGTTTAAGACAGGATACATTGTGAATGAATACAAAATGTAACAGTGTTTAGGACAGTTTGTTTCAAATAGATAATAGAGAATAAAAATATCATGTTATTCAATTTAAAATTTAAAAAACAGACAATAGATCTTCATAGACGCAGCAATTTTGCGTATATGACAGATCCAAGTTGCGTTCGTTCTGAGAGATGACATAAAATTAAATGAAATGAGAAATCGCCTAAGTGTGTGACTACTTTACAAGGTGAATGGTAGATCAGATGCCGGTGTTATTAATACATATTTGTAGGCGATATAAATGTGGACCTGAAATATTGTTGGAATTATGTATGAATTGTAAGATGGATTTTTTGTTGTTACAATTACAATTGGTAATCCCTAAATGGCAAGCGTGGGTGATTATCGCATACAAAAAGGCAAGGTGTAAAAAACTGTAAAAAAGAAATAAGTTATACTAGATGTGGAAATATTGATCTAGCATGATCCTGATGATTGGAAGTGGTCTCCTTTGGGGATCGATAGTAATAGGACATAAAGAAAATATCGTCTTTGTCCGGGTTCGAACTCCCGAACATATGGGTTGGAAGTCAGTTTACCTAACCACTAAACCAGCATGCGGCCTCTCTGGAATCAAGCAGCATATTGTTGTTAAGTCTCCCAAGTCAGTGGGTATATGTGGAAAGCTAAATGTCTATATATCTTTGATGGGTCTGAAAAGAAGTGTTGGTGTATAGATCTAAGTGTTTATAATTTTTAACGTCCATATGGTAAATGGAAAACCCAAAAGAATTGGATAACAGAATCCAAAGGTTTGGTCTGATCAGGGAAAGGATAATATGATACAGCGGGGGAACAAGAAGTATAGAGAGGATATTTTAATATATGTATGTTTTGTATGTTATTGATAAACCTAAAAAAGAGACATATGTAATATAAAGGAAGAAAAACCACCTCTTAGTGAGGATGTTCAATCAAAAGCTGCTAGGTCTAAGTTGGAATTAAGACCAAAAGGGTGTAATGTTTTCAGTTTATGGATCCAAAAAGTTTCTCGGATCCTTAACTGGATAATTCTGTTGTAATCTGTGGAGGGAGGGATGTAATCAATTGGATAAAATTTGAAAATATCCGGATTCCCCCTGTGTTTGTTGAGACAATGTTCTGGAATGCTGTGTTTAATCTTCCTTTTTGTACAATTTTTGCAGTTACGCCAGTGTTCGCCCCAGCGTACCTTAGCCTTTCTGGAGGTGCGACCCACGTATTGGATCCCACAAACGCATTCCAGGACATATACAACAAAGACAGAGTTGCAATTCATGAACCTAGTAATATTGAAAACTTCTCCACTGACAAATGATTTAAAGGACTTTTTTCCTGAAGTGATAAATTTGCAAGTATTGCACTTTTTTTGTCCACATTTGTGTATCCCTATTCTATCTAGGAAGGAAGTGGTCTTCTTTTTTGTCATGGATTGTGATTTGGATGGGATATGTTTAACTTTCTTACTCGGTGCCAATTTGCTTCTGAGTGTTGGTGCTCTGGTGTATATAATCTTTGGATAATCTCCCAAAAGGGTCTTTAAAACAGGATCTCTCTTAATGATATGCCAGTGTTTGTTGATGGCTCCCTGTATTTGTTTAAAAAAAGACCATTTTACACAGACCAAGAGGGTCAAGAGGTAGAGGCCTTACCGCCAAAGAAAAAGAATCACAGGAACTAGAGAAGGGAATTTTCAATCTATCCTTGCATAGTCTAACTATTAATGAAAAAAGGATTTTGAAACAGGGGCTCTCTTTTTGTCCACCCAATCCCCATAACAACTTTAATCTTTTCGTTGACCTGAACCGCTTCACGAGAAAATTAGCTCTACAAAAATATTTTGCCCAAAAAAATATAAGAAAACAAAACTTGGAAGGAGAAAACACAGTATGCATTCTCACTAATACCATGGAATATGGAAATGATGTACCTATTATATATAGTACTGTCGACAATCTGACAACACATTTATATGAAGGTGTAATACACACTAAGGTGAAGACAAAATCTTCTTTCTCCCCCCCAGGACACAATCACTATATTGAGGTTTTCCAAAATTTAGTACTGGAGGATTTTGAAAAAATAAAAAGAATTCTAAAAAAAGCTTCTTCAAGAAGCATAGTGAAAATTTAGCGATCCAGTCGCTGGCAAATAACCCCAATATAATCATACGTGATGCCGACAAGGGGGGAGGCATCGTAGTCCAAGATCTAACAGCATATTTAAAAGAGGCAGATAGGATCCTAAAGGATACGGAATACTACAAAGCCCTTTCTCACAATCCCACCACACAATTTTTAACTTTATATCAGTCTTTGATTGACAAAGGAGTTACCAATAATATCCTTAATAAGAATGAACAAAATTTTCTTAAAGTCAGTAATCCGAGTGTGGCCCATTACTACCACTTACCGAAAATACATAAGAGCACTACTAACCCTCCGGGTCGCCCTATTATTGCTGGTATTGATAATCTTACTTATAATTTATCATACTATGTTGATATTATTTTACAGAAATATGTCTTAGGATTGCCATCACACACTAAAGATAGTACAGATTTATTAAATAAGATTGGGAGCATAAAAAACACAGGTGATCTGATATGGATCACTTGTGACGTCAGTTCTCTATACTCCAACATAGCTCACCATTTAGGTTTAAAAACAACCTCAGTTTTTTTGAACCGAGATCCTTATATGCCAAAGATCCAAAGGGAATTTATCTTAGAGTGCATTGAGTTTATCTTACAACATAATTATTTTATTTATCAAGATACGTATTATTTACAGATCAAGGGTACGGCCATGGGCACCAGATTCGCCCCTAGCTTCGCCAACCTTTTTATGGGCGTTTTTGAGGAAATTTATATATACAACTCCTCAGCAGGGGCGAATCTGGTGCACTATGGCCGTTACATTGATGATTTGATATTCATTTGGAGGGGTGACCTGGAATCAGCGAATATTTTTGCAGAATCCATGAACAATAACAATATGGGCCTTTCCTTTACAGCAGACATAAATGCAGAAACTATTAACTTTTTGGACCTAACATTAAGTTGGGACAAAGATGGCAATCTAAGCTCAAAAACTTTTTTCAAAAAAGTAGACAGTAACAGTTATTTGGATTACAAAAGTAACCATCATAAGAAATGGCTATCCAACATCCCTTATAGCCAATTTGAAAGGATCAAGTGTAACTGCTCAGATCCAACTTTGTTTGAAGAGCAAAGTCATTTAATATATGACAGATTCATTGAGAAGGGCTATCCTATAGATCTTTTGGACCAGTGTCTCAAGAAAGTCAGATTATTAGACAGAGACGAACTATTGGATAGAAACAATCAAACTATAAATAAAGAGAGAAAAGATTTTTTGGAACCTTTGTTTATAACACAATATAATTTGAATTTTAAACAAATACAGGGAGCCATCAACAAACACTGGCATATCATTAAGAGAGATCCTGTTTTAAAGACCCTTTTGGGAGATTATCCAAAGATTATATACACCAGAGCACCAACACTCAGAAGCAAATTGGCACCGAGTAAGAAAGTTAAACATATCCCATCCAAATCACAATCCATGACAAAAAAGAAGACCACTTCCTTCCTAGATAGAATAGGGATATACAAATGTGGACAAAAAAAAAAAAAAAAAGTGCAATACTTGCAAATTTATCACTTCAGGAAAAAACTCCTTTAAATCATTTGTCAGTGGAGAAGTTTTCAATATTACTAGGTTCATGAATTGCAACTCTGTCTTTGTTGTATATGTCCTGGAATGCGTTTGTGAAATCCAATACGTGGGTCGCACCTCCAGAAAGGCTAAGGTACGCTGGGGCGAACACTGGCGTAACTGCAAAAATTGTACAAAAAGGAAGATTAAACACAGCATTCCAGAACATTGTCTCAACAAACACAGGGGGAATCCGGATATTTTCAAATTTTATCCAATTGATTACATCCCTCCCTCCACAGATTACAACAGAATTATCCAGTTAAGGATCCGAGAAACTTTTTGGATCCATAAACTGAAAACATTACACCCTTTTGGTCTTAATTCCAACTTAGACCTAGCAGCTTTTGATTGAACATCCTCACTAAGAGGTGGTTTTTCTTCCTTTATATTACATATGTCTCTTTTTTAGGTTTATCAATAACATACAAAACATACATATATTAAAATATCCTCTCTATACTTCTTGTTCCCCCGCTGTATCATATTATCCTTTCCCTGATCAGACCAAACCTTTGGATTCTGTTATCCAATTCTTTTGGGTTTTCCATTTACCATATGGACGTTAAAAATTATAAACACTTAGATCTATACACCAACACTTCTTTTCAGACCCATCAAAGATATATAGACATTTAGCTTTCCACATATACCCACTGACTTGGGAGACTTAACAACAATATGCTGCTTGATTCCAGAGAGGCCGCATGCTGGTTTAGTGGTTAGGTAAACTGACTTCCAACCCATATGTTCGGGAGTTCGAACCCGGACAAAGACGATATTTTCTTTATGTCCTATTACTATCGATCCCCAAAGGAGACCACTTCCAATCGTCAGGATCATGCTAGATCAATATTTCCACATCTAGTATAACTTATTTCTTTTTTACAGTTTTTTACACCTTGCCTTTTTGTATGCGATAATCACCCACGCTTGCCATTTAGGGATTACCAATTGTAATTGTAACAACAAAAAATCCATCTTACAATTCATACATAATTCCAACAATATTTCAGGTCCACATTTATATCGCCTACAAATATGTATTAATAACACCGGCATCTGATCTACCATTCACCTTGTAAAGTAGTCACACACTTAGGCGATTTCTCATTTCATTTTATGTCATCTCTCAGATCGAACGCAACTTGGATCTGTCATATACGCAAAATTGCTGCGTCTATGAAGATCTATTGTCTGTTTTTTAAATTTTAAATTGAATAACATGATATTTTTATTCTCTATTATCTATTTGAAACAAACTGTCCTAAACACTGTTACATTTTGTATTCATTCACAATGTATCCTGTCTTAAACACTGTTACATTTTGTATTCATTCACAATGTATCCTACATTTGAATTGGCCTGTCTTCGACCAATGAAATCTCTTGGCATGTCTTTTAAACTTGTTTTACTACCACATGTGTAAATAATTTGTACTTGATGAAACGGCCAGGAGCTTGTGGCCGAGAAACGCGTCTATAGCTCAAACAATAAATATTTTTAATATATTTTTATACCACAGCCTGACTTGTTGTGGCTCTTTCATTTACATGCCAAGTTTTACTGTCACGGACAGATTATTTTCATTGTGAATTATTTTATCTCCAACACCGACCCGGGTGCCGAGTGTTTCACAGGCAGGGGAGATTTGCTTGTCTTCTCCCACACAGCACGGCTCCATAGAACTCAGCCTCAGATTGTGGGGGAGAGCCCACGGCTGCATCGGCGGATACCTGTTTGTCCACTATACAGCGTACTGACTGCTGAATAAACGTCAGCCTGCACATTTGCACCTTCTTCTATAAGGGTGCCAATGCTCTTGTGAGTATATCTACATTTGACGTCCTCTGATGTGATTGCACACCCCTTTCTCTTTTGAAACTTATTTGCACTATGAGGCGCTGTCTTCTCTTGTTCCATCTTTAGATTTGTTCTGATCAGACACCTTTCAAGACCAGCTGCCTGCTGCACATTGAACACCCACATTGTGATAAGAACTTTATTTACAGAAACTTTGACGGTTCAAGTTTTTTTCTTCTGCATTTCTGAATTGGGACTCATTTAAACGATAAGCACTCTTTTTTTCTCCATTATTTTTAAGTATCATTGTTGCTTTTATATGTATTTTTTTCACCAATTTTGTTGACATATATGCTTTTACTAATTTGTTTATATATTTTTTCACTATTTGTTGATATATTGCCTTACCATTTGCAGACATATTGTTTTATTATTTTCAACTAGACTGTCATATAGCTCTATTATACGTATTACTATTGATATTTTTTATATATATGAGAGTACACCATACATTAGTAGCTCATAATTGCCATTTTTAAAGGCATACGCTTTACACCTGATTACACCTCACTCTTACTGATTTGTTTGCCCATCGATGAGCACATTCCTCTAACTCTCATCTTAGACACAGCCTTTTTATCAAGCGCTTATTTGATTATTACTATTTTTTTACCATCCTTTCTCTAAGATACATTTGGCGCACTCTATTACCATTTTTTGGTATTTTTTCCACCCTATTTAAAACTAAATACTTACCGATAAAATAAACCCTAAGATAGCTACAATATAACTAATAGTTACATTGTATCTAGCTTAGGGTTTATTTTTATTTTACAGGCAACTTTGTATTTATTTTAACTAGGTACAATAGTTATTAAATAGTTATTAACTATTTAATAACTACCTAGTTAAAATAAAGACAAATTTACCTGTAAAATAAAACCTAACCTAAGTTACAATTACACCTAACACTACACTATAATTAAATTAATTACCTAAACTAAATACAATTAATTACAATTTAAAAAAATTATCTAAAGTACGAAAAAAAACACTAAATTACAGAAAATAATAAAATAATTACAAGATTTTTAAACTAATTACACCTACTCTAATCCCCCTAACAAAATAAAAAAGCCCCCCAAAATAAAAAAAACCCTACCCTACACTAAATTACAAATAGCCCTTAAAAGGGCCTTTTGTGGGGCATTGCCCCAAAGTAATCAGCTCCTTTACCTGTAAAAAAAATTACAGATCCCCCCAACATTAAAACACAACCAGATCCCCCCAACCTAACACTAACCCCTTGAAGATCACGCTACCGTGAGACGTCTTCACCCAACCGGGCAGAAGTGGTCCTCCAGACGGGCAGAAGTCTTCATCCAAGCAGGCAGAAGAGGTCCTCCAGACGGGCAGAAGTCTTCATCCAGACGGCATCTTCTATCTTCATCCATCCGGCGCGGAGCGGCTCCATCTTCAAGGCATCCGACCCGGAGCATCCTCTTCATACGGAGTATTCTTCAACAATGACGGTTCCTTTAAGTGACGTCATCCAAGATGGCGTCCCTTCAATTCAGATTGGCTGATAGAATTCAGCCAATCGGAATTAATCGGAATTAAGGTAGGAAAAATCCTACTGGCTGATGCAATCAGCCAATAGGATTGAGCTCGCATTCTATTGGCTGATTGGAACAACCAATAGAATGCAAGCTAAGTCCTATTGGCTGATTGGATCAGCCAATAGGATTGAACTTCAATCCTATTGGCTGATTGCATCAGCCAATAGGATTTTTCCTACCTTAATTCCGATTGGCTGATAGAATTCTATCAGCCAATCGGAATTGAAGGGACGCCATCTTGGATGACGTCACTTAAAGGAACCGTCATTGTTGAAGAAGACTCCGGATGAAGAGGATGCTCCGCGTCGGATGTCTTGAAGATGGACCCGCTCCGCGCCGGATGGATGAAGATAGAAGATGCCGTCTGGATGTAGACTTCTGCCCGTCTGGAGGACCTCTTCTGCCCGGCTTAGATGAAGACTTCTGCCCGTCTGGAGGACCACTTCTGCCCGGTTGGGTGAAGACGTCTCACGGTAGGGTGATCTTCAAGGGGTTAGTGTTAGGTTTTTTTAAGGGGGGATTGGGTGGGTTTTAGAGTAGTATTGGTTGTGTGGGTGGTGGGTTTTAATGTTGGGGGGGTATTTGTACTTTTTTTTTAAAGGTAAAAGAGCTGATTACTTTGGGGCAATGCCCCGCAAAAGGCCCTTTTAAGGGCTATTTGTAATTTAGTGTAGGGTAGGGCTTTTTTTATTTTGGGGGCTTTTTTATTTTGTTAGGGTGATTAGAGTAGGTGTAATTAGTTTAAAAATCTTGTAATTATTTTATTATTTTCTGTAATTTAGTGGGGGGGTTTTTTCGTACTTTAGATAATTTTATTTAATTGTAATTAATTGTATTTAGTTTAGGTAATTAATTTAATTATAGTGTAGTGTTAGGTGTAATTGTAACTTAGGTTAGGTTTTATTTTACAGGTAAATTTGTCTTTATTTTAACTAGGTAGTTATTAAATAGTTAATAACTACAGGGAGTGCAGAATTATTAGGCAAGTTGTATTTTTGAGGATTAATTTTATTATTGAACAACAACCATGTTCTCAATGAACCCAAAAAACTCATTAATATCAAAGCTGAATAGTTTTGGAAGTAGTTTTTAGTTTGTTTTTAGTTATAGCTATTTTAGGGGGATATCTGTGTGTGCAGGTGACTATTACTGTGCATAATTATTAGGCAACTTAACAAAAAACAGAGTACTTGGACGCGTGTGATGGAGCATTGTCCTGCATGAAAATCATGTTTTTCTTGAAGGATGCAGACTTCTTCCTGTACCACTGCTTGAAGAAGATGTCTTCCAGAAACTGGCAGTAGGACTGGGAGTTGAGCTTGACTCCATCCTCAACCCGAAAAGGCCCCACAAGCTCATCTTTGATGATACCAGCCCAAACCAGTACTCCACCTCCACCTTGCTGGGGTCTGAGTCGGACTGGAGCTCTCTGCCCTTTACCAATCCAGCCACGGGCCCATCCATCTGGCCCATCAAGACTCACTCTCATTTCATCAGTCCATAAAACCTTAGAAAAATCAGTCTTGAGATATTTCTTGGCCCAGTCTTGACGTTTCAGCTTGTGTGTCTTGTTCAGTGGTGGTCGTCTTTCAGCCTTTCTTACCTTGGCCATGTCTCTGAGTATTGCACACCTTGTGCTTTTGGGCACTCCAGTGATGTTGCAGCTCTGAAATATGGCCAAACTGGTGGCAAGTGGCATCTTGGCAGCTGCACGCTTGACTTTTCTCAGTTCATGGGCAGTTATTTTGCGCCTTGGTTTTTCCACACGCTTCTTGCGACCCTGTTGACTATTTTGAATGAAACGCTTGATTGTTCGATGATCACGCTTCAGAAGCTTTGCAATTTTAAGAGTGCTGCATCCCTCTGCAAGATATCTCACTATTTTTGACTTTTCTGAGCCTGTCAAGTCCTTCTTTTGACCCATTTTGCCAAAGGAAAGGAAGTTGCCTAATAATTATGCACACCTGATATAGGGTGTTGATGTCATTAGACCACACCCCTTCTCATTACAGAGATGCACATCACCTAATATGCTTAATTGGTAGTAGGCTTTCGATCCTATACAGCTTGGAGTAAGACAACATGCATAAAGAGGATGATGTGGTCAAAATACTCATTTGCCTAATAATTCTGCACTCCCTGTATTTAATAACTATTGTACCTAGTTAAAATAAATACAAAGTTGCCTGTAAAATAAAAATAAACCCTAAGATAGCTAGTATTTAGTTTTAAATAGGAATAATTTAGTTAATTGTAGTAATTTTATTTAGATTTATTGTAATTATAATTAAGTTAGGGGGGGTTAGGATTAGACTTTAGGGGTTAATAACTTTATTATAGTGGTGGTGACATTGTGGTCGGCAGATTAGGGGTTAATAAATGTAGTTAGGTTGCGGCGACATTGGGGGCGGTAGATTAGGGGTTAATAAATATAATGTAGGGTTCGGCAATGTTGGGGGAAGCAGATTAGGGGTTTATAACTATAATGTAGGTGGCAGCGGTGTCTGAAGCGGCAGATTAGGGGTTAATAATATAATGCAGGTGTCGACGATGTTGGGGGCGGCAGATTAGGGGTTATTAAGTGTCAGATTAGGGGTGTTTAGACTCGGGGTCCATGTTAGGGTGTTAGGTGTAAACATAAATTTTCTTTCCCCATAGGAATCAATGGGGCTGCGTTAGGAGCTTTACGTTGCTTTTTTGCAGGTGTTAGGTTTTTTTTCAGCCGGCTCTCCCCCATTGATTCCTATGGGCAAATCGTGCACAAGCACGTTTTAGCAACAAAATACTACTAGTCCTAGTTTACTAGTACATTATGCATTTTCGAGTCACTATATGCTAAACTTTAATACATTTTTTTAGGTGTAATAAAATAAATGTTTTTCTCCACACTCATAACTTATAAATGAAAATAGAAGGAGCATATAGTGCACATAGACATCAAGATACACACTCCCAGAGACAGACTCCGTTAGTCTTACCTTTTAACAAACACGTTTTCTTTTGCAATGAACAGCACTGAGAGGGAGGGGAATGTAAATGGAAAGGATCAGTAAGGTTGGTAATAAAAGTGGCACTGCTACTGCAATGATACAGAGATATCAATGAGTTAAAGGGACAGTCTACACCAGAATTGTTATTGTTTAAAAAGATAGAGTAAAGTTTTGGGGCATAGCCGTTTTTCACGTCATTCCTTGCAGTCGGGTAATGGTGGCTTTAGAGCAGTTAGGAACTTGTAAAGAGGTACTTATTGCGTTTTCCTAACAATTGTTGCCCTAGTTTAGAAAGTTGGCTACTCTGTTCTTTATTTTTCAAAGGTCTCTGTGAGGAACAGCGGAGCAGGTAAGTGCTTTTTCTTCCAGTTGGGGAGATCATGCACTTAACAAATTAAAAGACACTGCTTTTTAATTGGGATATAGATAATCCTGTTGTATGGGTTACACTGGGGCATAAAGCAGGCACGGTAGCATGTGTGAGACTAACATTTAAACTCTTTTAAAAAGAAAGGGTGAAATGTTTTTATTAGACTTTATTTTCTGACACATTTTTATTTGATAAAACAATACAAGTTTAAACTGAATGTAAGGCTGAATTTTCTATTTCAGCAGCTTATTAATTTCCCCATTGCTTAAAAATAAAACAATGCAACATTTTAAACTGTCTGGTTTGAAAAAACGGATATTTTTGATACTCAGTGTACCAGGAAGCTATTTTTAGTGCCTCTCTGTGTCACAGCAGTAATTTGAGCTTGGCAGTTGCGGTCACATGACCGTCTTTACTTCATAACGTTTCTGAAGATAAAGTTGTTTTCCCCCATTTCTGGGTGATCCAGTCTTAATTGGTAGCGGTAAGGCATCTCAGTAATTGCGGTGTGGAGTTGCCTGAGGTGTATTTTAGAAGTTTATTTGATGTTTATTAATTTTTTTTTCTTAACTTTTTTCACATAATTTTAGCTGGGGATTGATCCTAATTTGGAATAACATTTAAAGTGTATTTTTTCCTTGGCTTATTTTAATTGAATATTAAAAACTTTGAAACTTATCAGGAGCAAGAGCCTGCTTTTATAAATTCATGCTTATTATGTTTAGATGCACAAATTGCAACTCCTATGCAATTTTGTTCTTCATGTGTCAAGAAAACCTTGCAAAATAAAGGTAACATTTTTGAGCCTAATGTCACTCAGGATGATGCTGTTAAAATAATACCTCAGCTTTCTCCTGCTACGTCCCAACCTCAATGGCGTCACATGCAGTGTCCTGCGGGTCCTCTATAACTCCTAGTGGAGTTTATTTAAAAGCAGAAATTGCTGCCCAGGTATCTTCAGTGGTATCTGCGGCATTAGCTGCCATTCCCAGATTACAGGGAAAACGCAAGAGGAAATCTAGAAATTCACAAAGTAAGGTGCCTGTCCTCAGTTCTGCTTCCCAAGTTGCCCTTTCTCATAAGTCTGATGAGGAAGATACATCGGGACTTTCTGAGGGTGAAATCTCAGATTCGGACAGTATAATTCCTTCTTCTGAGACTGGGGTGGTATCCTTCAGATTTAAGCTTGAACACCTTTGTGTATTGTTAAAGGAGGTTTTAGCTACTTTAGATGACTCTGATACCCCTGTCGTTGTTACTCCTAAGAAATCTAGTAAACTTAATAGTTTCTTTGATGAACCTTGCACTTCAGAGGTTTTTTCTGTGCCGGACTGTGCTAGGGAGATTATCTCACAGGTATGGGAGAAACCAGGGGTGTCTTTTTCCCTGTCTCCCATTTTTACGAAAATGTTTCCTGTCGAGGACTCCATTAAAGACCCTTGGTATACTGTACCCAAATTTGAAGGGACCATTTCTGGACAAACATTTCCAGTTCGTGGCCCTTACATTTGGTCTAGCCATGGCTGCCAGAATTTTTTCAAAGGTTCTGGGGGCTCTTTTGGCAGTGATCCGTTCTCATGGAATTTCTGTGGCACCCTACCTGGACGACATATTGGTTCAGGCGCCATCTTTTCAACAAGCAAAATCTCACAGAGAGATATTGTTGTCTTTTTTTCATTCCCACGGATGGAATGTGAATATGGAATGTGAATCTGAAAAAAAGCTCCCTTTCCCCTGCTACAAGAGTAGTGTTCTTAGGGACCATAATAGATTCTCTATTGAGGAAGATTTTTCTGACAGAGGTCAGGAAAAACAAAATCATTTCTTCTTGCCTCTCTCTTTAGGCTACTGCTCATCCAGCTGGACATCATTCCTTTTGCTCGATTCCATTTGAGAGCTCTCCAGTTGTGCATGGTCAGACAATAGAATGGCGACCATGCGGATCTACCTTAGAGAATAGAGTTAGATCAGTCGTCTCTCCCGTGGTGGATTTCTCAGGAACATCTGTCTCAGGGCACATGCTTTTGGAGACCTTCCTGGGTGATTGTGACCACGGACGCCAGCCTGCTGGGCTGGGGAGCAGTCTGGAACTCGTTTAAAGCTCAGGGCCTTTGGACTCGGGAGGAGTCTGCTCTTCCCATCAACATCTTGGAGTTGAGGGCAATTTACAATGCTCTATTGGCTTGACCTCAGTTGTCCTCAGCCCAGTTTATCAGGTTCCAGTCAGACAACATCACCTCTGTGGCTTACATCAATCACCAGGGAGGAACTCAGAGTTCCTTAGCCATGAAGGAGGTTACTCTGATTCTTTACTGGGCAGAGTCCCACAATTGCTGTCTATCTGCCATCCACATTCCAGGAGTAGACAACTGGGAAGCAGATTTTCTGAGCAGACAGACTTTTCATCCCAGGGAGTGGGAACTCCATCCGGAGGTGTTTTCCAGCTTAGTCCTCAAATGGGGGGTGCCGGAGTTAGATCTGATGGTGTCCTGTCAGAACGCCAATCTTCCAAGGTACGGTTCAAGGTCAAGAGATCCGCAGGCCTTTCTGATAGATGCTCTGGCGGTTCCTTGGGTTTTCAGGTTGGCATACCTGTTTCCTCTGTTTCTTCCAGGAGTCATTGCTCGTATCAAACAGGAGAGGGCGTCAGTGATTCTAATAGTCCCTGCGTGACCTCGTAGGATCTGGTTTGCAGACCTAGTGGAGATATAATCTCTCACACCTTGGAGACTACCTCTGAGGAAGGACCTCCTGATTCAGGGTCCCCTATCTTCATCTAAATCTTGTTTCTCTAAAGCCGACTGCTTGGAGATTGAACGCTTAATTCTGTCTAAGCGAGTCGGTCATTGAGACCATGATTCAGGCTCACAAGCCTGTTACTAGAAAGATTTACCATAAGATATGGCATAAATATCTTTATTAGTGTGAATCCAAGGGCTACTCTTGGAGTAGAGTTAGAATTCCTAGAATTATATCTTTTCTTTAGGAAGGCCTGGAGAAGGGATTGCCAGTCAGTACCCTGAAGGGTCAGATTTCTGCTTTATCAGTTTTACTACATAAACATTTGGCAGATGTGCCAGATGTGCAATCTTTTTGTCAGGCCTTGGTCAGAATCAGGCCTGTCTTTAAGTCTGTTGCTCCTCCTTGGAGCCTTTACCTTGTTCTTAAAGTTTTAAAGCTGGCTCTGTTTGAGCCGTTGCATTCCATAGACATTAAGTTGTTAACTTGGAAGGTTTTGTTTCTTGTTGCTATTTCTTCTGCTCGAAGAGTCTCGGAACTCTCAGCTCTGCAGTGTGATTCCCCTTATCATATTTTTTATGCCGATAAGGCAGTTCTTCGTACTAAGTTAGGCTTCCTTCCTAAGGTTGTTTCTAAAAGAAACATCAATCAGGAAATTGTTGTTCCCTCTCTGTGTCCTAATCCTTCTTCTTCCAAAGAATGTTTGTTACACAATTTGGATGTTGTGCATGCTCTTAAATTCTACTTACAGGTGACTAAGGATTTTCGCCAGTCCTCTGCCCTCTTTGTCTGTTTCTCTTGGAAATGTAAAGGTCAGAAAGCTACTGCTACTACTTTTTCTTTTTGGTTACAAAGTATAATTCGTTTGGCTTATGAGACTGCTAGACAGCAACCTCCTGTGAGAATTACGGCTCATTCCACAAGAGCTGTTTCCTCTTCTTGGGCTTTCAAAAATGAAGCTTCTGTGGAACAAATTTGCAAGGCTGCAACTTGGTCTTCTCTACATACTTTTTCAAAATTTTACAAATTTGATACTTTTGCCTCGGCTGGGGCTTCTTTTGGGAGAAAGGTTCTTCAAGAGGTGGTGCCTTCTGTTTAGAACTGCCTGTCTTGTCCCTCCCTATTTATCCGTGTCATCTAGCTTGGGTATTGGTTCCCAACAGTAATTACTCAAGCCATGGACTCACCATATCTTAGGAAACAAAAACAAAATGTATGCTTACCTGATAAATGTATTTATTTCCGGGTATGGTAAGTCCACGGTCTCACCCTTTATTTTAAGACAGTTGTTCTTATGACTATAACCTCAGGCACCTCTACACCTTGTGTTACTCCTTTTTCTCCATTTCCCTTTGGTCGAATGACCGGGGGCTTTTGGGTAAGGGAGTGATACTTAGTAGTTTAACTGTGGTGCTCTTTGCCTCCTCCTGCTGGCCAGGAGTGATATTCCCAACAATAATTACTCAAGCCGTGGACTCACCATATCCGGAAAGAAATACATTTATCAGGTAAGCATAAATGTAGTTTATTACCCACTTTTGCATAACCAACACGGTTATATTAATATACTTTTTACCTCTGTGATAAACTGTATCTAAGCCTCTGCACACTGCCCCTTATCTAAGATCTTTTGACAGATTTGCATTTTAGCCAATTAGTGCTGACTCATATATAACTCCACAGAAGAGAGCACACTGTGACACACGTAATCTAGCAGTGTCTAACTGTGAAAATCTGTAAAATTGCACTGAGATAAGAGGCAGTTTAACGGCTTAGAAATTATTATATAACCTACCTAGGTTTAGCTTTCAACAAAGAATACCAAAAGAACAAAGCAAATTTGATGAGAAATGTAAATTGGGAAGTTGTTTAAAATTGCATATCCTATCTTAATCATGAAAGTTTAATTTTTACTAGACTGTGCCTTTAACCACTATGGAAATATTGAACTGTTTTACACCCACCGACTTCAAGTGATATAGACATAGCAATGAGTGTACCACTATAGCAGTAGAGAATGGTTTTACACCACTTGACCTGCTGGGAAAAACATAGATAAAAAAAGATAAAAATATTAGTTTAAAAATATTTTCTTGAAAATAGAAGCAAAACAGCCGTACCCTTTTGAATTACCCTTGTAGCAGTTTATAAAATGCTGGCTAATTTTTTTTTTTATGCCCACATCCACACACTATGTAGTTTTCTGCTTTTACAAAGGTGTTGACAGGTACATATGGTCTGTGCAGGGAACACGCCTACCAATCAGCACCTAATAATGACAAACATTTAAAAAGTAAATTGGCATTTTTATTTTAACATATTTAATATGGAGAAGGTCTAGAACTTTCTAGTAGTAACGGGTTAAAACAGATATATAAGAATTGTCCTCAGATCCAGATAAAAAATATTGCTGTTTTTTATATTACTCATAGTCAACAGACAAAACCTATACAGGCACGACCACCACAGAAAATTTGAAACATACATGAAAATATAATTCACATGGTCCACTTCACTATATTTCCTTCATTATCTCTCTCTCTCTCACACACACAATTTTTCTGTGTTTTTGAGCTTTTATTTTTCTCTTGCGCTGTTTCTCCCTTTTCCCTCTGTATCTCCCTTTTTTCCATTTAGCAATATATGATGGTGAATACTTTATGCAGATAACATGGTTTTAGGAATAATATAGCTAATCTTCAAAGTGATAAAGACCATGTGGACACATTAAACATTGATCTGTGTTTTTCAAGCACTGCAGTATAAATGTAAAGCCAGTAGATAAAAAACAATTATCTATATACAAGATGCAGTGCAATATGCAGATGCACCTATATTTAAAAGATTAAATAAGCCAGACCAAGCTGATAGATACCTAAATAAATGCAATTTCTCATCACCCTTCTCCCCACACAACTGCAAGAGCAATTGCTGTACATGTACTTACATGAAAGATTCTAGCTTGCTGTTTTTAGCTGAAAGATGTGGCCATCATGCAATGAACAAGCATTCCCTCACTTCTAAAGTTCACACAGTCTCTTGCTGTGTGTGAGGGGAGGAAGCTGTGGAGAGGGAGGGAAATAATGCAGGCTGGCAATTGAAGCCCAAAACTGCATTTACACAATACTGAGGAGCAAAATGGTGAACTACACATGCCAGAACTACTCCCAGGATACTCTGCTTCTTTGTCTAAAATGAAATTACATTAAAAAGATTAAAAGACATATAAACGGACATTCTATTTTCTTTTTTTTCCCTGCAGTTTTACTCCAGGTGGAGAGAAAAATTCAGGGGGGGGGGGGCAAATGCCCCATCTTGCCCCCCGCCCTCTGGATGCCCATGCCTGTCAGAACACTGCAGCAAGGCTGTCGCACTTGAGAGGCTGTATCTGTTCCACAGCATAGATCCTGGAGGGTAAGTCTGCTTTATTTTACTATTTAGCAGGGACTCCTATTATTAGGGTCACAGTGTGACTCATAACCTCAATAGCATCAAGGTTTAATATCTCCTTTAACTCAGAGATTAATTTGGAACAGTTTGGGGATATATATATATATATATATATATACTGCTTTGTTCTCTAAGGAACACATTGTGAGGGTTAGGGCTCAAATAGACTGTACTTTTTGGCAATGAAACAGACAGGTTTCGCTTTAGTTTTTGTGAGTTGCGCAGCTTCTAATAATTTGCACGTTTTTTCTTATAGCAGGGGAGGTCCCTTCTTGCGCAGCACATAATCGGTGTGGCACATTACGTTTTACTTGCGATCTAACTGTAAGAACTCTGCCCATCCTATGGAGAGCGTTCTATAACTGTCTCGGTCTAGGAGGTGGTGAGTGCCCCAGCCATTGGGGTTATAAAGATGCCTCTTTTTATTATTAATATACGTGCCAGAGAAATTGTTGTTTAATTAAATATGTTTCCTTACTTTGGGCATCTCCAGCAATGTAGGACTCTGATAAAATGTTAGAAGGTTCTGCACCTTCTATTATAAATAATAATACCTGTTTATACTTTGAGGAGGCGGTGGTTTGTCCACCTGCTCAATTTTGTTCTAATTTCCTGGGTACTGTTTTAAAGTCTAAGAAGGGAGCTAAATCTGATAACCCCCCTAGCATAATTAGTCGCTCTGATTCGTCAACCTCTCAGGATTCCGCTTTAGATGCAGTTCCCCGCTGCACGCCTAATACTCCGGCTGGAGGGGGCTTTTTCCCTGCGGACTTTACCACGCATTTAGAATCTGCTGTGTTTGCAGCCCTGAGTGCCTTACCTATTTCTGGGAAACGTAAGAGAAAGGTTAAACATAGTTCTATTGAATTATATTCAGATAATTTTTAATCGGATTTAGCCAGTATGTCTCAATTGTCCGAGGATGAGTTAACCTCTGTAGCATCAGAGGGTGAGCTTTCGGAGTTGGAGACTTCATGTACTAAACCCCCTCCTTCCAAGGACCCCTCCTTTAGATTTAAGATTGAGCATCTGCGTTGTTTGCTAAAGGAGGTTTTGTCTACATTAGAGGTTCCAGAGTCAACACTTCTGGAGGAACCCAAGATTCCTAAGTTTATGAGGACAGAAAGGCCCCCTTTTCCTGTCCCAGTTCGCATGGCGAATATTATCAGTAGTATTTCAGTAGTATTTGAACCGGCGGCGGCAGTTGCCACTGTGGCTGGGGCCACCACCTACTGGTGTGACTCTCTGTCAGAACTTATCGAGGTGGAATCTTCCCTCAAGGATATTCATGAGAGGATTAAGGATTTAAGAATAGCTAACTCCTTTATCTGTGGTACGAATATGCAGATTATACGCAGCTTCTAATAATTTGCACGTTTTTTCTTATAGCAGGGGAGGTCCCTTCTTGCGCAGCACATAATCGGTGTGGCACATTACGTTTTACTTGCGATCTAACTGTAAGAACTCTGCCCATCCTATGGAGAGCGTTCTATAACTGTCTCGGTCTAGGAGGTGGTGAGTGCCCCAGCCATTGGGGTTATAAAGATGCCTCTTTTTATTATTAATATACGTGCCAGAGAAATTGTTGTTTAATTAAATATGTTTCCTTACTTTGGGCATCTCCAGCAATGTAGGACTCTGATAAAATGTTAGAAGGTTCTGCACCTTCTATTATAAATAATAATACCTGTTTATACTTTGAGGAGGCGGTGGTTTGTCCACCTGCTCAATTTTGTTCTAATTTCCTGGGTACTGTTTTAAAGTCTAAGAAGGGAGCTAAATCTGATAACCCCCCTAGCATAATTAGTCGCTCTGATTCGTCAACCTCTCAGGATTCCGCTTTAGATGCAGTTCCCCGCTGCACGCCTAATACTCCGGCTGGAGGGGGCTTTTTCCCTGCGGACTTTACCACGCAGTTAGAATCTGCTGTGTTTGCAGCCCTGAGTGCCTTACCTATTTCTGGGAAACGTAAGAGAAAGGTTAAACATAGTTCTATTGAATTATATTCAGATAATTTTTAATCGGATTTAGCCAGTATGTCTCAATTGTCCGAGGATGAGTTAACCTCTGTAGCATCAGAGGGTGAGCTTTCGGAGTTGGAGACTTCATGTACTAAACCCCCTCCTTCCAAGGACCCCTCCTTTAGATTTAAGATTGAGCATCTGCGTTGTTTGCTAAAGGAGGTTTTGTCTACATTAGAGGTTCCAGAGTCAACACTTCTGGAGGAACCCAAGATTCCTAAGTTTATGAGGACAGAAAGGCCCCCTTTTCCTGTCCCAGTTCGCATGGCGAATATTATCAGTAGTATTTCAGTAGTATTTGAACCGGCGGCGGCAGTTGCCACTGTGGCTGGGGCCACCACCTACTGGTGTGACTCTCTGTCAGAACTTATCGAGGTGGAATCTTCCCTCAAGGATATTCATGAGAGGATTAAGGATTTAAGAATAGCTAACTCCTTTATCTGTGGTACGAATATGCAGATTATACGTCTGAACGCAAAGACTTTAGGTTTTGCAGTCCTAGCTCACAGAGTTCTCTGGTTGAAATATTGGTCTGCGGATATGGTTTCTTAATCCAGACTCCTTTCCTTACCTTTCAAGGGGAAAGTTTTATTTGGTCGAGGCCTGGACACTATCATTTCTACTGTTACCAGAGGGAATGGTGCTTTCCTTCCGCAGGATCAGAAGAACAGACCTAAGGGACGGTAGTCCTCTAATTTTCATTCCTTTCGTTCGGACAAGTCCCAGAGAACTTAATCGTTCTCCAAGCCTGAGCAACCCAAGAGTACCTGGAAACCTGCTCAGTCCTGGAATAAGTCCAAGCAGACTAAGAAGCCCGCAGATAACAAATCTGCATGAAGGGGCGGCCCCCGATCCGGGATCGGATCAAGTAGGGGGCAGACTGTCGTTTTTTTCTTAGACCCTTGGTTTCAGGATGTCCAGGATCCTTGGGTACTGGAGGTTGTATCTCAAGGGTACAGGACAGGATTTAAGTCTCATCTGCCCAGGGGCAGATTCCTCCTCTCCAGACTGTCTACAAGACCAGAGAAGAGGACATCCTTTTTAGATTGTGTAAGCGATCTATCCTCCTCAGGAGTAATAGTCCCCAGACCTGCATCACAAAGAGATCTGCGGTTCTATTCAAACCTCTTCGTGGTTCCCAAAAAAGAGGGAACTTTTCATCCAATTCTGGACTTGAAGTGCCTAAACAAATTTCTAAGTGTCCCCTTCTTCAAGATGGAGACGATCAAATTGATCCTTCCACTGGTTCAGGAAGGACAATTTATGACTACCATCGATCTGAAGAATGCATACCTGCATGTCTTCTTCGATATCATGGATATAGAAGATAAACTTGGAAAGGAGTTTTCTTACTCCAAATACCAGGGTGAATTTCCTGGGTACGTTTATAGACTCGGTATCCATGAGGATCTTTCTAACAGATCAGAGATGTTGCAGCTGACATCAGCGTGCCTTGCCCTCCAGGCTGCATCAAGATCTTCGGTGGCCCAATGCATGGAGGTGATTGGACTCATGGTGTCTTGTATGGACATTATTCCTTTTGCCAGATTCCTTCTCAGACCTTTACAATTATGCATGCTGAGACAGTGGAACGGCGATCATTTGGACTTGTCAGAACAGATCATATTGGACAGCCTGTCGAGAGATTCGCTCTCTTGGTGGCTTTGTCAAGATCACCTGTCTCGAGGCACATGCTTCTTGAGACCGTCCTGGGAGATTGTGACTACGGATGCCAGCTTTTCAGGCTGGGGATCAGCCTGGGGTGCCAGGCTCAGGAGGAGTCCACTCTTCCAATCAATATTTTGGAACTGTGGGCAATCTTCAATGCGCTGAAGGCTTGGCCCCTACTGGGTTCGTCCCAGTTTATCAGATTCCAATCAGACAATATAATGACGGTTGCTTACATAAATTATCAGGGAGGAACGAGAAGTTCCTTAGCGATAAGGGAGGTGTCTCCAATCCTAGAATGGGCAGAAGCCCACAGCTGTGTGCTGTTAATGATCCACATTCTGGGTGTGGACAACTGGCAAGAAGACTTCCTCAGCAGACAATCTTTTCACCCGGGGGAATGGTTTCTCCACCCGAGGTGTTTGGAGAGATTTGCAGCAGATGGGGGATGCCGGAGATAGATCTTATGGCCTCTCGTCTCAATGCCAAACTACCCAGGTACGGGTCGAGATCAAGGGACCCCCAAGCAGAGTTAATAGATGCTCTAGCGGTTTCATGGAGGTTAATATATCTCTTTCCTCCATTGCCTCTTCTCCCTCGTGTGGTGGCCCGCATCAAGCAGGAGCTAACATTGGTGATTCTAATTGCTCCATCCTGGCCGCTAAGGACCTTGTTCATGGATCTGGTAAGAATGTCCTCTTCTCCTCCGTGGAGGTTACCTTGTCGCAGGGACCTGCTGATACAGGGTCCCTTCCTACATCAAAATCTAGATTCTCTGAGGCTGACTGCGTGGAGATTAAACGCTTAGTCCTAGTCAGGAGAGGATTCTCTGAGAGTGTCATAGATAATTTGATTCAAGCTCGTAAGCCAGTTACTCAGCGCATCTACCATAAGGTATGGCGAACTTACCTGCACTGGTGTGAGGAGCGTGGATTTTCTTGGCATAGGGTAAAGGTTGCCAGAATTTTCTCTTTTCTCCAGAGTGGTTTGGAGAAGTGTCTATCTGCCAGTTCCCTGAAGGGACAGATATCTGCCCTGTCGGTGTTGCTGCACAAAAGATTAGCTGAGCTTCCAGATGTTCAGTCCTTTGTTAAGGCCCTAAGATCAGACCTGTGTTTAGACCTGTAACTCCACCTTCGTGTCTCAATCTTGTTCTTCGTGTTTTGCAGCAGGCTCCATTTGATCCCATGCATAGTTTTGTTTCTATTAGCCATTGCCTCGGTTCGCAGAGTCTCCGAGATCTCAGCTTTACAGTGTGACCCACCTTACCTTGTTTTTCATGCTGATAAGGCGGTTTTACGTACTAAGTTAGGTTTCCTTCCTAAGGTAGTGTCAGATCGTAACATTAATCAAGAGATTGTTGTTCCTTCCTTGTGTCCCAATCCTTCTTCAGCGAAGGAACGTTTGCTTCACAATCTGAATGCTTTGAAGTTTTATCTTCAGGCTACTAAGGAATTCAGACAATCTTCATCTTTGTTGGTCGTTTATGCGGGTATACATAGGGGGCAGAAGGCCATTACGTCTTTCTTGTCTTTCTGGTTGAGTGTCATTCGCTTGGCTAATAAGAAAGCAGGACAGCAGCCTCCTGAGAGGATTACGGCTCATTCCACTAGAGCAGTTGCTTCTTCCTGGGCTTTTAAGAATGAAGCCTCTATGGATCAGGCTGCTACCTGGTCCTCCTTACATACTTTTTCTAAATTTTACAAATTTGATGTGTTTTCTTCGGCTGAAGCAGCTTTCGGGAGAAAGGTTTTGCAGGCTGTGGTGCCCTCAGATTAAGGTCCGCCTTTTTCTTTATTCCCTCCCGTTATTCCTTCAGTGTCCTCTGGAGCTTGGGTATTGTTTTCCCAACAGTAAGGAATGAAGTCATAGGAGCATATGTATCAAGCTCTGAATGGAGCTTGATGCCCTGTGTTTCTGGCTAGCCTGCAGACTCGACAGAAATAGCAGTTATGAAGCAGCGGTCACAAAGACCGCTGCACCATAACCTGTCCGCCTGCTCTGAGCAGGCGGACAGACATCGCCGGAAATCAACCCGATGTGAGCTGCTGGTGCAATGCTGAATACGGAGAGCGTATTGCTCGCCGTATTCAGCGCACTGTCGGATCAGGTCCGACAGACCTTGATAACTATGGGCCATAGACTCTCCTCTCTTTTTTGGACGGCTCCCTTTTTGTTTTTCTTCTAGCACCTTTATACCCTGATGTTTCTCCTATTTTTCCTCGTTCCCTCGAATGACTGGGGGGATGGGGGAAGTGGAAGGGATATTTAAGCCTTTGGTTGTGGTGTCTTTGCCTCCTCCTGGTGGCCAGGTGTTGTATTTTCCAACAGTAAGGAATGAAGTTGTGGACTCTCCCTGCCAGGAAAGTAAGGAATTTATCTGATAAGCATAAATTTAGTTTTTTTTGTTTGTTTTTTTTGTTTACAAACTTGATGTATTATGTGTATTGCAAATATATTACAGCAACAGATAAGATAATTGTGTAATGTGTTAAAATTTAGAATTATGAATCGTATTCACATCCAGTTTACTTCCCATTATCTGGACATTTCTTTGCTGTTATTGATTTATAGTCCACAAACGCACAAGTTAATTATTAAATACTCATAATTAATCTATTAGTTCACTCAGCTTGAATATGAATATATACATATATATATATGTGGTTTTGGGCAGGGTTTGTTTGTCAATAACTGTGGGACTTCCTCTTCCTCCCTCTCTTCTATGCACCCTCTCCCTTCCTCCTCTCCTTCACTTCTCTCCCTCATGTGCCATTTCTCCCTCCTCTCCTCACCTATCATTTACTTTGGAAATACTATGAGAAATAAAAAAAGTCATGTTACACCCTGACCGAAAATAAAATGATGGCTAAAAAAGGCCTAAAACCTGAGGGCAGCAGATTTTTGAGTGCCTAGGGCAGCACAAAACCTAAATACGTCATTGTACCTGTATTATTATACCTTGTACCCAAGCCTCTGCAGACTGCCCTCTTATTTCAGTTATTTTGACAGACATGCATTTTAGCCAATCAGTGCTGACTCATAAATAACTCCACTGGAATGAGAACAATGTTATCTATATGGTACACAAGAACTGGCTCTGTTTAACTGTAAAACTGTCAAAATGCACTGAGATAAGAGGCAGAATTCAAGGGCTTAGAAATTAACATAGAAGCTTACCTTGGTTTAGCTTTCAACAAAGAATACCAAGAGAACATATCAAATTTGATGATAAAAGTACATTGGGAAGTTGTTTAAAATTGCATGCCCTATCTGAATCATGAAAGTTTAATTTTGACTTGACTGTCCCTTAAACAGCTCTGTTCTAAATGTTCTCAATCCTGACAAAATAAATCTTGAATTGCCTTGCCCTTGTATTGCAGACTAGCCCACACTACATTGTTCCCTCAACCTTCAACCAGTACATTGTAAGCTTTTTAAAGCAGACTCTCTTCTTCCTGTAATAATTGTTTTTATTTATTTAGTTTGTCAGTGCTTTAAAGAAAAAGTTAAAGGGACACTCAGGTTAAATTAAATTTTCATGATTCAGATACAGCATGTAATTTTAAACAACTTTCCAATTTACTTCCATTAAAAAAATGTGCACAGTCTTTTATATTTACAATTTTGAGTCACCAGATCCTACTGAGCATGTGCAAGAATTCACAGACTATACATATATGCATTTGTGATTGGCTGATTGCTATCACATAGTACAAGGGGAGTGGAAATATACATAACTTTGAAATTTGTTATAAAAAAATCTACTACTCATTGTCTTGTTATCTTGCATTTGTTGATTATGCAAATCTAATGTGTTGACTGGTCCTTTAATAATAATAATAATAATGAGTATTTTTTGTTAATGAAAGTTAGTACAATTAAATACATTTCTAACATAAATATGTAAAATAAAAAACGCCTTTAACATAGCTCTGGGGAAACTTTAAATGTGGCAATATTGGAGCATATGAAACTGCTAATTATTGCAAACACACTATACAAATACTTGAGTGACAGACAAGTATCAGTGTGTGTACAAACCAATCAGTGGATCAGTTTGCTTTGAGGTTGTGATTGAGGTAAAACAATGGTATTCTGAGACCGTATGATCTCAGCATACATTGCACTGTGATTTCATTTAACAAATGCAATAGCATCTATACATAAACCTTATATACTTTTGTACATAGGAACAGAAAATATCTAAGGGACTACTACACAATAGTTATTTAAACATCAATAATTAAAATATATATAGTCACAAATAATATAGACTATTCACTCACCGCAGGATTTCTTTTCTTGTAAAGAATGTGCAGTCCTGAAAAAAAAAAACTTTCTTTAATAAATAGTTTACATTCAAATATATTTACACGGTACTCATATTTTCCTGATCATTCTTAATCATTTGTGATTCTCTTTTTTAATTATCAACCCTTAAGGATCCTGAATACATCTGTTTTGCCTGGTTAGTGTATGTTCTGAAGGAGATAAATAAAATTCCCTGTTTGTTAAAGAATTGTTTAAAACAAATTACTTTCTTTTACTATGTGTTTAACCCCTTATATACAAGTGGTTATATGAATCAAAGCAAACATTTTACTCTTCTTCCCCACACAGATGAGGATACAGTTGGTGAGCCAATCAGGAAAAGGCATACAATACACAAGTATGCTCCATTCCCCTAGTACATCCTCATCTGGAGCAGAATAAGGGTTTTCCAGGAGCACAAATTCAACATAAACACATACTAATACTAAAATAAAGTACCAAATAGAACTATTTTTCTTTATACTAGAACGTACTTTTAACTGGACTGGATATGATTAGACATACAGTACTTATGATCAGTAGATAATTGCATTGCATACTTCACATATAATATCATTGCTGTACATTATAATGTATATACAAATGTATGTTTCCTAATAAAGTTAGTGTTCTCTTCTAAAATATTCAGAATTGAGACTCTGTATCTACCAACAAGAACTCTCTGTGACTGTGACCTGAATACTGGCAGCATATTAATCAGTAAGAACAGCTTAGATCGCTGTTCAACCAACTGTGACCAACTCCCATGGCCGGAGAAAACCTCAGTTGTTCTAAATAAGCTGATTCCCCCCACAGAGAAGTTTGTAAAATCATTTATTGAGTACCATCTGCATGATAGGAAATAGAAGAAACTACTGATGGGAAACAGAAGCACAACAATTCATCAATTCTATGTACAATGTTAAAGCAATGTAAATTTATAGAGTAACTGTGCATATTAAAGGGACGTGGTACTCAAAACGTTTCTATCATCTATATGAAATCCGTTAAACATGCACAAAATGAAAAAAAAATGTGAATAATATGATGTAAAACTCATCATATTAAAAAAAAAAAAAAACAGAATTTATGCTTACCTGATAAATTTCTTTCTCTTGTGATGTATCGAGTCCACGGATTCATCCATACGTGTGGGATATTCTCCTTCCCAACAGGAAGTGGCAGAGAGAGCACCCACAGCAGAGCTGTCTATATAGCTCCTCCCTTAGCTCCACCCCCCCAGTCATTCGACCGAAGGCTAGGAAGAAAAAGGAGAAACTATAGGGTGCAGTGGTGACTGAAGTTTTTTAAAGAAAAATATACTACCTGTCTTAAATAAACAGGGCGGGCCGTGGACTCGATACATCACAAGAGAAAGAAATTTATCAGGTAAGCATAAATTCTGTTTTCTCTTGTAAGATGTATCGAGTCCACGGATTCATCCATACTTGTGGGATATCAATACCAAAGCTTTAGGACACGGATGAAGGGAGGGACAAGACAGGTACCTTAAACGGAAGGCACCACTGCTTGTAGAACCTTTCTCCCAAAAATATCCTCCGAAGAAGCAAAAGTATCGAATTTGGAAAATTTGGAAAAAGTATGAAGCGAAGACCAAGTCGCCGCCTTACAAATCTGTTCAACAGAAGCCTCATTTTTAAAAGCCCATGTGGAAGCCACTGCTCTAGTAGAATGAGTAGTAATTATTTCAGGAGGCTGCTGGCCAGCAGTCTCATAAGCCATAAGGATGATGCTTTTCAGCCAAAAAGAGAGGTAGCCGCAGCCTTTTGACCTCTCCGCTTACCAGAATAGACAACAAACAATGAAGATGTCTGACGGAAATATTTAGTTGCTTGTAAGTAGAACTTTAAAGCACGAACCACATCAAGATTGTGCAACAGACGTTCCTTCTTTGAAGAAGGATTAGGACACAGCGAAGGAACAACAATTTCCTGATTGATATTCCTATTAGAAACAACCTTAGGAAGGAATCCAGGTTTGGTACGTAAAACCACCTTATCTGCATAGAAAACAAGATAAGGTGAGTCACACTGTAAAGCAGATAACTCAGAAACTCTTCGAGCCGAAGAGATAGCTACTAAAAACAAAACTTTCCAAGATAGAAGCTTAATATCTATGGAATGCATAGGTTCAAACGGAACCCCTTGAAGAACTTTAAGAACCAAGTTTAGGCTCCATGGTGGAGCAACAGGTTTAAATACAGGCTTGATCCTGACCAAGGCCTGACTAAATGCTTGAACGTCTGGAACATCTGCCAGACATTTGTGTAAAAGAATAGACAGAGCAGATATTTGTCCCTTTAAGGAACTAGCTGATAATCCTTTCTCCAATCCTTCTTGGAGAAAGGACAAAATTCTAGGAATCCTAATCTTACTCCATGAGTAACCCTTGGATTCACACCAACAAAGATATTTGCGCCAAATTTTATGATAGATTTTCCTGTTAACAGGCTTTCTAGCCTGAATCAGGGTATCAATGACCGACTCAGAGAAACCACGCTTTGATAGAATCAGGCGTTCAATCTCCAAGCAGTCAGACGCAGAGAAATTAGATTTGGATGCTTGAACTGACCTTGGATTAGAAGGTCCTGCCTCATTGGCAGAGTCCACGGTGGAACAGATGACATGTCCACCAGGTCTGCATACCAAGTCCTGCGTGGCCACGCAGGCGCTATCAGAATCACCGAAGCTCTCTCCTGCTTGATTCTGGCAACCAGACCTGGGAGGAGAGGAAACGGTGGAAATACATAAGACAGATTGAAGGACCAGGGCACTGCTAGAGCATCTATCAGTACCGCCTAGGGATCCTGGGACCTGGACCTGTAACGAGGAAGTTTGGCGTTCTGTCGGGACGCCATCAGATCCAATTCTGGTGTGCCCCATAGCTGAGTCAGCTGGGCAAAAACCTCTGGATGGAGCTCCCACTCCCCCGGATGAAAAGTCTGACGACTTAGGAAATCCGCCTCCCAGTTCTCTACCCCTGGGATATGGATTGCTGAGAGATGGCAAGAGTGATCCTCCGCCCCTCGGATTATTTTGGTTACCTCCATCATCGCTAGAGAACTCTGTGTTCCTCCTTGATGATTGATATAGGCTACAGTCATGATGTTGTCCGACTGAAATCTGATGAATTTGGCCGCAGCTAGCTGAGGCCATGCCTGAAGCACATTGAATATTGCTCTCAGTTCTAGAATGTTTATCGGGAGGAGAGATTCCTCCTGAGACCATAAGCCCTGTGCTTTCAGGGATTTCCAGACTGCATCCCAGCCTAGCAGGCTGGCATCTGTCATTACTATGAGCCACTCTGGCCTACGGAAACACATTCCCTGAGCCAGGTGGTCCTGAGACAACCACCAGAGAAGAGAATCTCTGGTCTCTTGATCCAGATGCAGTTGAGGAGATAAATCTGCATAATCCCCATTCCACTGTTTGAGCATGCATAGTTGCAGTGGTCTGAGGTGTAGGCGGGCATAAGGAACTATGTCCATTGCCGCTACCATGAGTCCGATTACCTCCATACACTGAGCCCCTGATGGCCGAGGAATGGAATGAAGAGCTCGGCAAGTGATTAAAAGTTTTGTCACCACACTCACTTTGCCCTTCCTAGCAGTTAAGCAGGCAGAGAGAATGACTGGGGTGGAGCTAAGGGAGGAGCTATATAGACAACTCTGCTGTGGGTGCTCTCTCTGCCACTTCCTGTTGGGAAGGAGAATATCCCACAAGTATGGATGAATCCGTGGACTCGATACATCTTACAAGAGAAATCTGGTTCGCCTATCAACCTCATAGGGTTTATTGACGCTACCCACATGTGTGTTTATTAGCACTAGATTTCCTTAGCCTAATTACAAGTAGGTTGTGATTTATCACCCGCTCTAAATTTATCAGGGACATCCTTATAGTAAACAGGAAAAGCAAGACAACTCAGATAGAGATGTTGTAAAATAAGTTTAACATTTCTTGCAGTTTAGTGTTAAATGTTTGATCAGTCTGAATATTTTGCTTCAATTCTTTTGTGGGTCAATGGACATGACATGTTCTCTATTCCCTCTAACAGAGATCATTTCATTACGTATTTCAGAGCTATGTTTTTTTTTTTTAAATGTATTGATATGCTTCTGTGCTGAATAACTAAGCCAACTTTTTTTGGAGTTGTCCCAGTAAGCCACTTAGCAATGACATCCGTTTCAAATCTACCAATGCTCTTAGAGAATATACATAAGACTAGATTCATGGAGACTTGTTAGTCTGCCAAGGTATCACGTCATTAAAGAGACAGTGATATCAAAATTAAACTTTCTAGTTAACTTCTACCATCATTGTTGCTCCAACTAAGAATGCCAAGAGAATGAAGCAACATTAATAATAAAAGTACATAGGAAAGTTGCGGAAAATATTGTTTTTTTCATGTCTCCTTAAATGGACACAAGTCAAAAACATAATTTATGCTTACCTGATAAATTTATTTCTCTTGTAGTGTATCCAGTCCACGGATCATCCATTACTTGTGGGATATTCTCCTTCCCAACAGGAAGTTGCAAGAGGATCACCCACAGCAGAGCTGCTATATAGCTCCTCCCCTAACTGTCATATCCAGTCATTCGACCGAAAACAAACAGAGAAAGGAGAAACCATAGGGTGCAGTGGTGACTGTAGTTTAATTAAAATTTAGACCTGCCTTAAAAGGACAGGGCGGGCCGTGGACTGGATACACTACAAGAGAAATAAATTTATCAGGTAAGCATAAATTATGTTTTCTCTTGTTAAGTGTATCCAGTCCACGGATCATCCATTACTTGTGGGATACCAATACCAAAGCTAAAGTACACGGATGATGGGAGGGACAAGGCAGGATTAAGCGTAAGGAACCTGTAATAGTCTGTATTTGTAGCAATTTGAACAAGCATTTAATTTTGTTTTATAAATAAGAACCAACAATTTCCTCAAAAGTAGGTTTGTAACATAAAAGAAGCTTGATGAATTCGTTGTCAGTGCTTCATATAATGTATTACTATTTGCCCAATAAGTGACAGTTTATTAACTTCATAAACTGTATTACTTTCAGGGCATTTGATAATGCAAACAGTTCAAATTAAGCAGTAACGTAAAATATAGTATTCCTTAATTAGGCAGGTAAAGTTCATCAAAATAAGTAAGGATAACGATTAATAATAAAATAATTAGGTCTGACCTGAGAACACAGGAATTGTTACTTGTCCGTTTGTTATGAACAGCAGCGTGGTACTCAGAGGGAGAGCGGTTGCGGCTGCAGCTGATGACGTCACCGCTACTTGCTGTGCTGTGTATGAAGCTGCTTGAATCCTGTTACCTTGTAAATGCTTCAGGGTTTGATGTCGAGTTAGTTTGATTTCCTTATAGTATGAAATATCTTCCAGTGTTGAATTGAGTAGAAGAGCTGCTAGATGTAGGAATGAAAAATAAGAGATGTTATCAGTAACTCTTCAAATAAGAATTTATGAGGCTGTTGGAGAGTGAGGAAAACTCTCAGTGTAACGCTTGTGCTGTGAATCCTTTCTCAATTAACCAGCAATGAATGCTGGGGGGAAGTGCTTGATATAGGAGGCTCTTAAAGGGACAGATCATTAGCAAGCAGTAACCCTGACAGAGCCCCCCACAAAAAGAACCACAGCGAGGTTCAAGGCCTAGGACGATCAGGGTTACGTCTATGGAAGAGGGAAATCAGACGTGGAGCAGATATGTTCGAGGCAGGCTCCCAGGAATCATCCTCATGGCCAAAACCTTTCCAATGAACCAAATAGAAAAGATTCCCACGACGTAGTCTAGAATCCAGAATGCTATGAACCTCATACTGGCAATCAAGATTAGCAGAAGGTATTGGGTCTTCTGATGTAATATTTGTTATGGGTAGGTTGCAAGGTTTGATAAGAGACACATGGAAAGTTGGATGTATCTTAAAAGTTGATGGTAGTTGGAGTGTAACTGTTGTTGGACCATTTACCCTGACGATAGGGTAAGGACCCAAAAAGAGTTTACCTAGTTTCCTACAAGGATAAGGTATCTTGAGGTTCTTAGTGGAGAGCCATACTTGTTGTCCTACGGAATATTGAGGACTAGGTCTGTGGCGAAGATCGTAGTACCTGCGTTGTGATGCCTGTGCCTGAAGAATATGTTCACGAATTGAAGAAAAGTTAGCAGAAATGTCATTAACCAGATCATTCACCTGAGGACATGGGGTGTCAATCTTCGGAAGTAGTGTGAAATTTGGATGTAAACCATAATTTATAAAAAATGGTGATGTGCCAGTTGTAGAACTCTTATTATTATTATAGGCAAATTCTGCTAGGGGCAAGTAGGTGGCCCAAGAATCTTGTTGGTGAGAGCAGAAACAACGTAGGTATTGCTCTAGCCACTGGTTCACCCTCTCCGTCTGCCCATTCATCTGAGGATGGTAAGCAGTGGTGAGTTTTTGTTCTATATGCAGAGCAGCACACAAATTTCTCCAGAACTTAGATGTGAATTGGGTTCCACGGTCACTAAGGATGGTTTTAGGTATTCCATGCAGTCTTACAATATTTTGAATGAACAATTCACTGGTGAACTTGGAAGTGGGTAGGGAGGTAACCGGTATGAAATGTGCCATCTTTGAGAATAGATCGGTGACAACCATTATAGTGGTATATTTGTTGGAGAGAGGTAAGTCCACGATAAAGTCTAGGGATACCGCCTCCCAGGGTACTTGAGGTACAGGTAAAGGCTGTAAAAGACCCACAGGGAGTTGTTTAGAAGGTTTGGAGGTTGCGCATATAACACATTTAGAAATATATTCTTTGAGATCGAGGTTAAGAGTAGGCCACCAAAAAGATCTCTTAAGTAAATCCAAAGTTTTATCCCTTCCCATGTGTCCAGCAAGGGGAGACTCATGAACTGTTTTCAAGATTGAAGATCTAAGATTTGGAGGTATGTATAGCTTCCCGTCCTTATAGAGTAAGCCATCAGAATTGTAAGTAAGATCTGTATGAGGTACTGATGGATCAATAGCAGTAGCATCTTTTATCACTGTAGTTAGACTTGTTATAACTCCAATGATAGAGTCCTTAGGAACAATAGTAGTAGGAATGCATGGTATTATAGGTTTAGGACCTTGTCTAGAGAGGGCGTCAGCCTTGCCATTTTTTGTACCAGGCCTGTAGGTAATGATGTAATGGAAACGAGAGAAATAAAGACTCCAGCGTAATTGTCTGGAGGATAGAGTTCGATTAGACTGAAGATATTGCAGATTTTTGTGGTCAGTATATATGACAGTTGGTTGTGTTGCACCCTCAAGCAAATGCCTCCAGTGATCGAAGGAACACTTTATTGCAAGTAATTCTTTCTCGCCAACTGGATAATTTAACTCTGCTGGTTGCATCAATCTAGAGAAGAATGCGACCGGATGTAAGGGTTCTTTGAATGATTTCCTTTGAGAGAGGATTGCCCCTATTGCGAACTCAGAAGTGTCAACTTCCAGGATAAATTGCTTTTCTAAATCCGGGTATTGGAGAATGGGTGCTGTAGTGAATTTATTTTTTAAAAGGTCAAATACCTGTTGAGTATGGCTTGTCCACCTGAAAGGATGATTCAATTTGGTGAGTTCAGTAAGAGGTTTGGTAATAGCAGCAAATCCAGGAATGAATTTCCTATAATAATTTGAGAAGCCAAGGAAACGTTGAACATCTTTCTTACATTGAGGAGTCGGCCAATTATGAATGGCCTGAACCTTGTCATCTTGCATCTTGATTCCTTCAGGAGAGATGTTATACCCCAGAAAAGAGATATTATTTGATTCAAATATACATTTTTCTAGTTTAGCGTATAGGTTATTTTTTCGTAACCTAGTGAGAACTTCTCTAACATGCATTCTATGTTGATCTAAATTTTGTGAGTAAACTAGAATATCGTCCAAATAGACAACAACATATACATCCAAAATATCTCTGAAAAGATCATTGATTAAGCATTGGAATGTTGCTGGGGCATTGCACAGACCGAATGGCATCACTGTATATTCGAATAGCCCATATCTAGTCCGAAAAGCAGTGAGCCATTCGTCGCCAGCTCTCATTCGTATAAGATTATAGGCACCTCGAAGATCCAATTTAGTGAAAATTGAGGCCCCCCTTAATCTTTCAATTAATTCAGGGATTAAGGGTAGGGGGTACCTGTTTTTCCTGGTACGCCTGTTCAATTCCCTGTAATCAATGATTGGTCTTAACGTGCCATCTTTATTGGTAACAAAAAATATGCCTGCACCTGCAGGAGAGGTACTAGGTCTTATAAAACCTTTTCGGAGGTTCTCATCGATATAATTTTTAAGGTGTTCTAGTTCTGGTTTAGAAAGGGGGTAGATATGTCCATAGGGAATTGAAACTCCTGGGAGTAAATCAATAGGACAATCGTAATCCCTATGAGGGGGCAAACATTCAGCTTCTTTTTTATTAAAAACATCTGAGAAGTCTGCATATTGTTTGGGTAAAATATTATCCTCAACCTGTAGCATAATTAAATCTGATGATGTCTCACCATTTTGAGTGAGATGAGGAAAAGATAAACTGAGGTCATTCCAGTTTATAGTTGGTTTGTGTTTACAAAACCAATTTATACCAAGGATTACATTAAACATTGGTGAAGATATGACATCAAAAGTGAGTGTTTCTGTGATGTGTGTGCAAGATAATACCTGTAATGGTGTAGTTTGGTGTGTGACAGGACCTGATTTTAAAAAAGAGCCATCAATGACCTTCACAGAGACTGGAGTTTTCTTAGAGACTAGAGGTATTTTATTCTGTTTCACAAAAGAAAAATCAACAAAATTTCTACATGAGCCGGTGTCCAGGATAGCTTCAGTTGTTATCCTGATTTGATCCCACTGTAAAATAATAGGGATAGTTAAATATGATGGTTTAATGGTTTTCATTAACAGGGATTCAGAGATGTTAGGCAACCTACCCTTCTTATTCCTAGCCAGAACTGGGCAGTCCTTTACTTCATGTGTAGGGCAGGCACAATACATGCACAAACTATGCAACTTCCTCCTAGTCTTTTCCTGAGAGGAGAGGGGACCCTTTATGAAGCCTATGTCCATAGGTTGTGGTGATTCCTTAGTTTGATAAACAGGTGTGGAGAGAAAGCTTTTTGTACCGCTAGCCTTTTCAGAGCGGCGTTCCCTAAGCCGTCTATCTATGTTAATAGTGAGAGAAAAGAAATCTTCCAATGAATCTGGAATACCTGTGCGTGAAAGCTCATCCTTTATATCCTCAGATAATCCTAAACGATATTGAGTTTTAAGGGAGACCTCATTCCATCCCGAATCACGGGCAGAAATTTTAAATTGTGTGATGTAAGACTCCACTGGGTTCTTTCTTTGTTTTAAAGATCTAAGTAAGTTTTCAGCTGTGACCTGTTTGAAAGGGTCATCATATAATGCTGACATTTGATCAAAGAATTCATCTAGAGATCCCAGTATTGCATCATCATTTTCAAAAAAAGAGTCAGCCCAAGCCCTAGGTTCCCCCCTCAAATATGATATCACAGTGAGCACTCTTGATCTTTCTGTGGGATAAGTACGTGGCTTTAATTGAAAAAGCAACAAACAGGAGTTTTTAAACTCTCTGAATCTTGAACGGTCACCAGAGAATTTTTCTGGGGGGGAGACCATAGGTTCAGGGATAGAATCTGCACTTGCAGGTTTAGGTGCCAGAGTCTCTCTTAAGCAGGCCTTCAAAGCCTGATTTTCCACTTGTAATTCATGGAAAGAACCTGATAAAGCTTCTAATCTGTCTGACAAGACTTGAACTTTATCACTTAAAAGATCTTGTTCCATAATTGCTGTTGAAAGTATATGTTTAGTATAGGATAATTCTGTGTACACAAACACTAAATCCTTTCTTCCTTATGGCTGGTTAATTCTGTAATAGTCTGTATTTGTAGCAATTTGAACAAGCATTTAATTTTGTTTTATAAATAAGAACCAACAATTTCCTCAAAAGTAGGTTTGTAACATAAAAGAAGCTTGATGAATTCGTTGTCAGTGCTTCATATAATGTATTACTATTTGCCCAATAAGTGACAGTTTATTAACTTCATAAACTGTATTACTTTCAGGGCATTTGATAATGCAAACAGTTCAAATTAAGCAGTAAAGTAAAATATAGTATTCCTTAATTAGGCAGGTAAAGTTCATCAAAATAAGTAAGGATAACGATTAATAATAAAATAATTAGGTCTGACCTGAGAACACAGGAATTGTTACTTGTCCGTTTGTTATGAACAGCAGCGTGGTACTCAGAGGGAGAGCGGTTGCGGCTGCAGCTGATGACGTCACCGCTACTTGCTGTGCTGTGTATGAAGCTGCTTGAATCCTGTTACCTTGTAAATGCTTCAGGGTTTGATGTCGAGTTAGTTTGATTTCCTTATAGTATGAAATATCTTCCAGTGTTGAATTGAGTAGAAGAGCTGCTAGATGTAGGAATGAAAAATAAGAGATGTTATCAGTAACTCTTCAAATAAGAATTTATGAGGCTGTTGGAGAGTGAGGAAAACTCTCAGTGTAACGCTTGTGCTGTGAATCCTTTCTCAATTAACCAGCAATGAATGCTGGGGGGAAGTGCTTGATATAGGAGGCTCTTAAAGGGACAGATCATTAGCAAGCAGTAACCCTGACAGAACCACTGCCTGAAGAACCGTTCTCCCAAACACAGCCTCCGAAGAAGCAAAAGTATCAAATTTGTAAAATTTTGAAAAAGTGTGAAGCGAAGACCAAGTCGCAGCCTTGCAAATCTGTTCAACAGAGGCCTCATTTTTGAAGGCCCAGGTGGAAGCCACAGCTCTAGTAGAATAAGCTGTAATCCTTTCAGGGGGCTGCTGTCCAGCAGTCTCATAGGCTAGGCGTATTACGCTCCGAAGCCAAAAGGAAAGAGAGGTTGCCGAAGCTTTTTGACCTCTCCTCTGTCCAGAGTAAACGACAAACAGGGAAGATGTTTGACGAAAATCTTTAGTACCTTGTAAGTAAAACTTCAATGTACGGACTACGTCCAGATTATGTAAAAAACGTTCCTTCTATGAGGAAGGATTAGGGCACAACGATGGAACAACAATCTCTTGATGGATATTCTTGTTAGAAACCACCTTAGGTAAAAACCCAGGTTTGGTAAGCAGAACTACCTTATCTGCATGAAAAATCAGATAAGAAGAATCACATTGTAAGGCAGATAGCTCAGAGACTCTCCGAGCCGAGGAAATAGCCATCAAAAACAGAACTTTCCAAGATAAAAGTTTAATATCAATGGAATGAAGGGGTTCAAACGGAACTCCTTGAAGAACCTTAAGAACCAAGTTTAAGCTCCACGGGGGAGCAACAGGTTTAAACACAGGCTTAATTCTAACCAAAGCCTGGCAAAATGCCTGGACGTCTGGAACCTCTGCCAGACGCTTGTGCAAAAGAATAGACAGAGCAGAAATCTGTCCCTTTAAGGAACTAGCTGATAATCCTTTGTCCAAGCCCTCTTGGAGAAAAGACAATATTCTAGGAATCCTAACCTTACTCCATGAGTAATTCTTGGATTCACACCAATAAAGATATTTACTCCATATCTTGTGGTAGATTTTCCTGGTAACAGGCTTTCGTGCCTGTATTAAAGTATCAATGACTGACTCGGAGAAGCCACGCTTTGATAGAATCAATCGTTCAATCTCCATGCAGTCAGTCTCAGAGAAATTAGACTTGGATGATTGAAAGGACCTTGTATCAGAAGGTCCTGTCTTAGAGGCAGAGTCCATGGTGGAAAGGATGACATGTCCACTAGGTCTGCATACCAAGTCCTGCGTGGCCACGCAGGTGCTATCAGAATCACCGATGCTCTCTCCTGTTTGATTTTGGCAATCAGTCGAGGGAGCAAAGGAAACGGTGGAAACACATAAGCCAGGTTGAAGAACCAAGGCGCTGCTAGAGCATCTATCAGCGTTGCTTCTGGGTCCCTGGACCTGGATCCGTAACAAGGAAGCTTGGCGTTCTGGCGAGACGCCATGAGATCCAACTCTGGTTTGCCCCAACGATGAATCAACTGAGCAAACACCTCCGGATGGAGTTCCCACTCCCCCGGATGGAAAGTCTGACGACTTCGAAAATCCGCCTCCCAGTTCTCCACGCCTGGGATATGGATTGCTGACAGGTGGCAAGAGTGGTACTCTGCCCAGCGAATTATTTTTGAGACTTCTAAAATCGCTAGGGAACTCCTGGTTCCCCCTTGATGGTTGATGTAAGCCACAGTCGTGATGTTGTCCGACTGAAATCTGATGAACCTCAGTGTTGCTAACTGAGGCCAAGAAGCCAGAAGAGCATTGAATATCGCTCTTAACTCCAGAATATTTATTGGAAGAAGTTTCTCCTCCTGAGTCCACGATCCCTGTGCCTTCAGGGAATTCCAGACTGCACCCCAACCTAGAAGGCTGGCATCTGTTGTTACAATTGTCCAATCTGGCCTGCGAAAGGTCATACCCTTGGACAGGTGTACCCGAGACAACCACCAGAGAAGAGAATCTCTGGTCTCTTGATCCAGATTTAGCAGAGGGGACAAATCTGTGTAATCCCCATTCCACTGACTCAGCATGCATAATTGCAGCGGTCTGAGATGAAGGCGCACAAATGGCACTATGTCCATTGCCGCTACCATTAAGCCGATTACCTCCATACACTGAGCTACCGAAGGGCGCGGAATGGAGTGAAGAACACGGCAAGCATTTAGAAGTTTTGATAACCTGGACTCCGTCAGGTAAATTTTCATTTCTACAGAATCTATAAGAGTCCCTAAGAAGGAGACTCTTGTGAGTGGGGATAGAGAACTCTTTTCCTCGTTCACTTTCCACCCGTGCGACCTCAGAAATGCCAGAACTATCTCTGTATGAGACTTGGCAGCTTGAAAGCTTGACGCCTGTATCAGGATGTCGTCTAGATACGGAGCCACCGCTATGCCTCGCGGTCTTAGAACCGCCAGAAGTGAGCCCAGAACCTTTGTAAAGATTCTCGGGGCTGTAGCCAACCCGAAGGGAAGAGCTACAAATTGGTAATGCCTCTCTAGAAAGGCAAACCTTAGAAACCAATGATGATCTTTGTGAATCGGTATGTGAAGGTAGGCACCCTTTAAGTCCACTGTGGTCATGTACTGACCTTCTTGGATCATGGGTAGGATGGTCCGAATAGTTTCCATTTTGAAAGATGGAACTCTGAGGAATTTGTTTAAGATCTTTAGATCCAAAATTGGTCTGAAGGTTCCCTCTTTTTTGGGAACCACAAACAGATTCGAATAAAAACCCTGTCCTTGTTCCGTCCGCGGAACTGGATGGATCACTCCCATAACTAGGAGGTCTTGCACACAGCGTAGGAATGCCTCTTTCTTTATCTGATTTGCAGATAGCCTTGAAAGATGAAATCTCCCTTGTGGAGGGGAAGCTTTGAAGTCCAGAAGATATCCCTGAGATATGATCTCCCACGCCCAGGGATCCTGAACATCTCTTGCCCACGCCTGTACGAAGAGAGAAAGTCTGCCCCCTACTAGAGACGTCGCCGGATAGGGGGCCGTTCCTTCATGCTGTCTTAGAGGCAGCAGCAGGCTTTCTGGCCTGCTTGCCTTTGTTCCAGGACTGGTTAGGTTTCCAGGCCTGCTTAGATTGAGCAAAAGTTCCCTCTTGTTTTGAAGCGGAGGAAGTTGATGCTGCACCTGCCTTGAAATTTCGAAAGGCACGAAAATTAGAGTGTTTGGCCTTTGCTTTGGCCCTGTCCTGAGGAAGGGTGTGACCCTTACCTCCAGTAATGTCAGCAATAATTTCCTTCAAACCAGGCCCGAATAAGGTCTGCCCCTTGAAAGGAATGTTGAGTAATTTAGACTTCGAAGTCACGTCAGCTGACCAGGATTTAAGCCATAGCGCCCTACGTGCTTGGATGGCGAATCCGGAATTCGTAGCCGTTAGTTTAATCAAATGAACAATGGCATCAGAAACAAATGAGTTAGCTAGCTTAAGTGTTCTAAGCTTGTCAATAATTTCAGTCAATGGAGCTGTATGGATGGCCTCTTCCAGGGCCTCAAACCAGAATGCCGCCGCGGCCGTGACAGGCGCAATGCATGCAAAGGGCTGTAAAATAAAACCTTGTTGAATAAACATTTTCTTAAGGTAACCCTCCAATTTTTTATCCATTGGATCTGAAAAAGCACAACTGTCCTCAACCGGGATAGTAGTACGCTTTGCTAAAGTAGAAACTGCTCTCTCCACCTTAGGGACTGTCTGCCATAAGTCCCGTGTAGTGGCGTCTATTGGAAACATTTTTCTAAATATAGGAGGTGGGGAAAAAGGCACACCCGGTCTATCCCACTCCTTGCTAATAATTTCTGTAAGCCTTTTAGGTATAGGAAAAACATCAGTACACACCGGTACCGCATAGTATTTATCCAGCCTACACAATTTCTCTGGTACTGCAACTGTGTTACAGTCATTCAGAGCAGCTAATACCTCCCCAAGCAACACACGGAGGTTCTCAAGCTTAAATTTAAAATTAGAAATCTCTGAATCAGGTTTCCCCGAATCAGAGATGTCACCCACAGACTGAAGCTCTCTGTCCTCATGATCTGCATATTGTGACGCAGTATCAGACATGGCCCTTACAGCATCTGCTCACTCTGTATTTCTCCTAACCCCAGAGCAATCGCGCTTGCCTCTTAATTCAGGCAACCTGGATAATACCTCTGACAGGGTATTATTCATGATTGCAGCCATGTCCTGCAAGGTAATCGCTATGGGCGTCCCTGATGTAATTGGCGCCATATTAGCGTGCATCCCCTGAGCGGGAGGCGAAGGGTCTGACACGTGGGCAGAGTTAGTCGGCATAACATCCCCCTCGTCAGAATCTTCTGGTGATATTTCTTTTATAGTTAAAGACTGATCTTTACTGTTTAAGGTGAAATCAATACATTTAGTATACATTCTCCTATGGGGCTCCACCATGGCTTTCAAACATAATGAACAAGTAGTTTCCTCTGTGTCAGACATGTTTAAACAGACTAGCAATGAGACTAGCAAGCTTGGAAAACACTTTAAACAAGTTTACAAGCAATATAAAAAACGTTACTGCACCTTTAAGAAACACAAATTTTGTCAAAATTTGAAATAACAGTGAAAAAACATAATTTATGCTTACCTGATAAATTCCTTTCTCCTGTAGTGTAGTCAGTCCACGGGTCATCCATTACTTATGGAATATATCTCTTCCTAACAGGAAACTGCAAGAGAATTACCCAGCAGAGCTGCTATATAGCTCCTCCCCTCACATGTCATATTCAGTCATTCGACCAAAGCAGACGAGAAAGGAGGAACCATAGGGTACAGTGGTGACTGGAATTTAATTAAAATTTAGACCTGCCGTAAAAACAGGGCGGGCCGTGGACTGACTACACTACAGGAGAAAGGAATTTATCAGGTAAGCATAAATTATGTTTTCTCCTGTTAAGTGTAGTCAGTCCACGGGTCATCCATTACTTATGGAATACCAATACCAAAGCTAAAGTACACGGATGAAGGGAGGGACAAGGCAGGAACATTAAACAGAAGGAACCACTGCCTGAAGTACCTTTCTCCCAAAAATAGCCTCAGAGGAAGCAAAAGTGTCAAATTTGTAAAATTTTGAAAAAGTGTGAAGCGAAGACCAAGTCGCAGCCTTGCAAATCTGTTCAACAGAGGCCTCATTTTTAAAGGCCCAGGTGGAAGCCACAGCTCTAGTAGAATGAGCTGTAATCCTTTCAGGAGGCTGCTGTCCAGCAGTCTCATAGGCTAAGCGTATTATGCTACGAAGCCAAAAAGAGAGAGAGGTAGCCGAAGCCTTTTGACCTCTCCTCTGTCCAGAGTAAACGACAAACAGAGAAGAAGTTTGACGAAAATCTTTAGTTGCCTGCAAATAGAATTTCAGGGCATGGACTACGTCCAGATTATGCAAAAGTCGTTCCTTCTTTGAAGAAGGGTTAGGACACAGAGATGGAACAACAATCTCTTGATTGATATTCCTGTTAGTAACTACCTTAGGTAAGAACCCAGGTTTAGTACGCAGGACTACCTTGTCTGAATGAAAAATCAGATAAGGAGAATCACAATGTAAGGCAGATAACTCAGAGACTCTTCGAGCCGAGGAAATAGCCATCAAAAACAGAACTTTCCAAGATAACAGCTTGATATCAATGGAATGAAGGGGTTCAAATGGAACGCCTTGAAGAACATTAAGAACTAAGTTTAAGCTCCACGGCGGAGCAACAGACTTAAACACAGGCTTAATCCTAGTTAAAGCCTGACAGAAAGCCTGAACGTCTGGAACTTCAGCCAGACGTTTGTGTAGAAGAATAGACAGAGCAGAAATCTGTCCCTTTAACGAACTAGCAGATAAGCCCTTTTCTAAACCCTCTTGTAGAAAGGACAATATCCTAGGAATCCTAACCTTACTCCATGAGTAACTCTTGGATTCGCACCAATGTAAATATTTACGCCATATCTTATGGTAAATTTTTCTGGTAACAGGCTTCCTAGCCTGTATTAAGGTATCAATAACCGATTCCGAGAAGCCACGCTTTGATAGAATCAAGCGTTCAATCTCCATGCAGTCAGCCTCAGAGAAATTAGATTTGGATGTTTGAAAGGACCCTGAATTAGAAGGTCCTGTCTCAGAGGCAGAGACCACGGTGGACAGGACGACATGTCCACTAGGTCTGCATACCAGGTCCTGCGTGGCCACGCAGGCGCTATCAGAATCACCGAAGCTCTCTCCTGTTTGATCTTGGCAATCAAACGAGGAAGCATCGGGAAAGGTGGAAACACATAAGCCATGTTGAAGACCCAAGGGGCTGTCAGAGCATCTATCAGCACCGCTCCCGGGTCCCTGGACCTGGATCCGTAACAAGGAAGCTTGGCGTTCTGACGAGACGCCATGAGATCCAGATCTGGTTTGCCCCAACGACGAATCAGTTGAGCAAAGACCTCCGGATGAAGCTCCCACTCCCCCGGATGAAAAGTCTGGCGACTTAGAAAATCCGCCTCCCAGTTCTCCACGCCTGGGATGTAGATCGCTGACAGGTGGCAAGAGTGAGACTCTGCCCAGCGAATTATCTTTGAGACTTCCAACATCGCTAGGGAACTTCTGGTTCCCCCTTGATGGTTGATGTAAGCCACAGTCGTGATGTTGTCCGACTGAAATCTGATGAACCTCAGAGTTGCTAACTGAGGCCAAGCTAGGAGAGCATTGAATATTGCTCTTAACTCCAGAATATTTATTGGGAGGAGTTTCTCCTCCTGAGTCCATAATCCCTGAGCTTTCAGGGAATTCCAGACTGCTCCCCAGCCTAGAAGGCTGGCGTCTGTTGTTACAATCGTCCAATCTGGCCTGCGAAAGGTCATCCCCTTGGACAGATGTGGCCGAGAAAGCCACCATAGAAGAGAATCTCTGGTCTCTTGATCCAGATTTAGTAGGGGGGACAAATCTGAGTAATCCCCGTTCCACTGACTTAGCATGCACAATTGCAGCGGTCTGAGATGCAGGTGTGCAAATGGTACTATGTCCATTGCCGCTGCCATTAAGCCGATTACTTCCATGCACTGAGCTACTGACGGGTGTGGAATGAAGTGAAGGACACGGCAAGCATTTAGAAGTTTTAATAACCTGGCCTCTGTCAGGTAAATTTTCATCTCTACAGAATCTATAAGAGTCCCTAGAAAGGGAACTCTTGTAAGTGGTAATAGAGAACTCTTTTCCACGTTCACCTTCCACCCATGCAACCTCAGAAATGCCAGAACTATCTCTGTATGAGACTTGGCAGTTTGAAAACTTGACGCTTGTATCAGAATGTCGTCTAGGTACGGAGTCACCGCTATGCCTCACGGTCTTAGTACCGCCAGAAGTGATCCTAGAATTTTTGTAAAGATTCTTGGAGCCGTAGCTAATCCGAAGGGAAGAGCTACAAACTGGTAATGCCTGTCTAGGAAGGCAAATCTCAGATACCGGTAATGATCCTTGTGAATCGGTATGTGAAGGTAGGCATCCTTTAGGTCCACTGTGGTCATGTACTGACCCTCTTGGATCATGGGAAGGATGGTTCGAATAGTTTCCATTTTGAATGATGGAACTCTTAGAAATTTGTTTAGGATTTTTAAGTCCAAGATTGGCCTGAAGGTTCCCTCTTTCTTGGGAACCACAAATAGGTTTGAATAGAATCCCTGCCCGTGTTCCGTCCGCGGAACTGGGTGGATTACCCCCATTAGTAAGAGGTCTTGTACACAGCGTAGAAACGCCTCTTTCTTTATTTGGTTTGCTGATAACCTTGAAAGATGAAATCTCCCCCGTGGAGGAGAAGTTTTGAAGTCCAGGAGATATCCCTGAGATATGATCTCCAACGCCCAGGGATCCTGGACATCTCTTGCCCAAGCCTGGGCGAAGAGAGAAAGTCTGCCCCCCACTAGATCCGTTTCCGGATAGGGGGCCCTCTCTTCATGCTGTTTTGGGGGCAGCAGCAGGTTTCTTGGCCTGCTTGCCCCTGTTCCAGGACTGGTTAACTTTCCAGCCCTGCCTGTAATGAGCAACAGCTCCTTCCTGTCTTGGAGCGGAGGAAGTTGATGCTGCTCCTGCCTTGAAGTTACGAAAGGCACGAAAATTAGACTGTTTGGCCTTTGATTTGGCCCTGTCCTGAGGTAGAGCATGGCCCTTACCTCCCGTAATGTCAGCAATAATTTCTTTCAAGCCGGGCCCGAATAAGGTCTGCCCTTTGAAAGGAATATTAAGCAATTTAGATTTAGAAGTCACGTCAGCTGACCAGGATTTAAGCCATAGCGCTCTGCACGCTTGGATGGCGAATCCGGAGTTCTTAGCCGTAAGTTTGGTTAAATGCACAACGGCATCAGAAACAAATGCGTTAGCTAGCTTAAGTGTTTTAAGCTTGTTGATTATTTCATCCAATGGAGCTGAGCGAATGGCCTCTTCCAGAGACTCAAACCAGAATGCTGCCGCAGCAGTGACAGGCGCAATGCATGCGAGGGGCTGTAAAATAAAACCTTGTTGAACAAACATTTTCTTAAGGTAACCCTCTAATTTTTTATCCATTGGATCTGAAAAGGCACAACTATCCTCCACCGGGATAGTGGTACGCTTAGCTAAAGTAGAAACTGCTCCCTCCACCTTAGGGACCGTCTGCCATAAGTCTCGTGTGGTGGCGTCAATAGGAAACATTTTCCTAAATATGGGAGGAGGGGTAAAAGGCACACCCGGTCTATCCCACTCCTTGCTAATAATCTCTGTAAGCCTTTTTGGTATAGGAAATACGTCAGTACACACCGGTACCGCATAGTATCTATCCAACCTACATAATTTCTCTGGAATTGCAACCGTGTTACAATCATTCAGAGCCGCTAATACCTCCCCTAGCAATGTGCGGAGGTTCTCTAGCTTAAATTTAAAATTGGAAATCTCTGAATCCAGTCTCCCTGGATCAGATCCGTCACCCACAGAATGAAGCTCTCCGTCCTCACGTTCTGCAAACTGTGACGCAGTATCTGACATGGCTCTCATCTCATCCGCGCGCTCTATCCTTAACCCAGAGCTATCGCGCTTGCCTCTTAATTCTGGCAACTTAGATAATACTTCTGTCATAACAGTAGCCATGTCTTGCAAAGTGATTTGTAAGGGCCTCCCTGATGTACTTGGCGCCACAAAATCACGCACCTCCTGAGCGGGAGGCGAAGGTACTGACACGTGAGGAGAGTTAGTCGGCATAACTTCCCCCTCGTCGTCTGGTGATAATTTCTTTACATGTAAAGATTGACTTTTATTTAAAGTAGCATCAATGCAATTAGTACACAAATTTCTATTGGGCTCCACATTGGCCTTTAAACATAGTGAACAAAGAGATTCATCTGAGTCAGACATGTTTAAACAAACTAGCAGTGAGACTAGCAAACTTGGAAATACTTTTCAAAATTAATTTACAAGCAATATAAAAAACGTTACTGTGCCTTTAAGAAGCACAGAAAAACTGACACAGTTGAAATAACAAAACAGTTATAGCAACCAAATTTTCACAGTAAATGTATTAAGTTAGCAAAGGATTGCACCCACCACAAATGGATGATTAACCCCTTAGTACCCAAAAACGGATAACAATTATATAATTAACGTTATTCTCACAGTCAAATACACTGTCACAGCACTGCTGTGCCTGATTATCTCCCTCAAAATGGATTTTGAAGACCCCTGACCTCTCTAGAGACGATCTGGATCATGGAGGATGAAGTAGACAGATTGTGACTGAATTTTTACTGCGCAAAAAAGCGCTAAAATAGGCCCCTCCCACTCATATTACAACAGTGGGGAAGCTCAGAAACTGTTTCTATGCAGAAAACAAAAATGGCCATGTGGTAAAAATCATGCCCTAATAAGTTTTATCACCAAGTACCTCACAAAAAACGATTAACAAGCCAGTAAACGTTTTAAACATACATTTGAAAGTTATGTATTATTATTAATAAGCCTGCTACCAGTCGCTTTTACTGCAGTTAAGGCTCATACATTATTTCAGTATTAACAGTATTTTCAGAGTCAATTCCATTCCTTAGAAAAATACATTCAGTGTACACACACACACATCAGCCTGATACCAGTCGCTATCACTGCATTTAAGGCTGAACTTACTTTACAATGGTATCAGCAGTATTTTCTCAGTCAATTCCATTCCTCAGAAAATAAATTACTGCACATACCTCATTTGTTGCAGGGGAGCCCTGCATGCTATTCCCCTTCTCTGAAGTTACCTCACTCCTCAGATGAGAAACAGCCAGTGGATCTTAGTTACGTCTGCTAAGACCATAGAAAAAAACCCAGGCAGATTCTTCTTCTAATGCTGCCTGAGAATAAACAGCACACTCCGGTGCCATTTAAAAATAACAAACTTTTGATTGTAGAAATAAACTAAGTTAAAAAACACCACAGATCTCTCACAGCTTCCTTTTTAGTTAGGCTGCAAGAGAATGACTGAATATGACATGTGAGGGGAGGAGCTATATAGCAGCTCTGCTGGGTAATTCTCTTGCAGTTTCCTGTTAGGAAGAGATATATTCCATAAGTAATGGATGACCCGTGGACTGACTACACTTAACAGGAGAAAAGGCAGTTACACTAACGAAATTTTTACAGTGTATGTAACAAGTTAGCAGAGCATTGCACCCACTTGCAAATGGATGATTAACCCCTTAATACTGCTCTACTGTGGCTTTTTACCTCCCTCAAAAACGACTTTGAAGCCTTTTGAGCCCTCCAGAGATGTCCTGGATCATGCAGGAAGAAGCTGGATGTCTGTGTCTGTAATTTTTGCAGTGCAAAAAAACGCTAAAATAGGCCCCTCCCACTCATATTACAACAGTGGAAAGCCTAAGGAAACTGTTTCTAGGCAAAATTCAAGCCAGCCATGTTGAAAAAACTAGACCCCAATAAGTTTTATCACCAAATACATATAAAAACGATTAAACATGCCAGCAAACGTTTTATATTACATTTTTATCAGAGTATGTCTCTCTATTAATAAGCCTGATACCAGTCGCTATCACTGCATTTAAGGCTTTACTTACATTAGTTCGGTATCAGCAGCATTTTCTAGCAAATTCCATCCCTAGAAAAATATTAACTGCACATACCTTATTGCAGGAAAACCTGCACACCATTCCCTCTCTGAAGTTACCTCACTCCTCAGAATATGTGAGAGAACAGCCATGGATCTTAGTTACTTCTGCTAAGATCATAGAAAACGCAGGCAGATTCTTCTTCTAAATACTGCCTGAGATAAACAGTACACTCCGGTACCATTTAAAAATAACAAAGTTTTGATTAAAGAATAAACTAAGTATAAAACACCACACTCCTCTTACGACCTCCATCTTGGTTGAGGCTTACAAGAGAATGACTGGATATGACAGTTAGGGGAGGAGCTATATAGCAGCTCTGCTGTGGGTGATCCTCTTGCAACTTCCTGTTGGGAAGGAGAATATCCCACGAGTAATGGATGATCCGTGGACTGGATACACTTAACAAGAGAAATTATTTTTTCATGATTCAGAAAGAGCACACAATTTTAAGACCTCCATCTTGGTTGAGGCTTGCAAGAGAATGACTGTATATGACAGTTAGGGGAGGAGCTATATAGCAGCTCTGCTGTGGGTGATCCTCTTGCAACTTCCTGTTGGGAAGGAGAATATCCCACAAGTAATGGATGATCCGTGGACTGGATACACTTAACAAGAGAAATTATTTTTTCATGATTCAGAAAGAGCACACAATTTTAAGAATTTTTCAAATTTACTTACATTATCAAATTTTACACAATCTTTTTATGTGCACAGTTTTTAAGGCACCAGCTTTTACTGAGCATGTGCACAAGCTCACAGGATATACGTATCCTCACAGGATGTACTTAGTCTGTGATTGGCTGATGCCTATCACATTGTACAGGGGGCTGGCAAATGGAAAAAAAAATTGCCACAAAAATAACCTACTGCATTGTTATTGCATTGTCTTTTTATTATGCACTTATTAACTATGCAATTCTACTGTAATTAGTGGTAATGTAAGGCAAGATATTGTTAGAAATTCTAAAAAGCTCAGACAGTCTACACAAAAAGTGTTATTGTTTTAAAAGGTAGATAACGCCTTTACTGCCCATTCCCCAGCTTTGCACAACCAACATTGTTATATTAATATACTTTATAACATTTAAACCTCTAAATGTCTGCCTGTTCCAAAGCCTCTTAATCACATGCTTTTGTATTTGCTTTTCAAAACAGGAGATTGATAGTTCATGTGGGTCATATAGATAACGTTGTGTTCACGCCCGGGAAGTTATTTAAGAGTTAGCACAACACAGTACTAAATGCAAGTCAATAGATCATAAATACAAAGTCATGTGATTAGGGGGCTGTCAGAAGATACTTAGGTAATCACAGAGGTAAAAAGTATATTAATATAACTGTTTTTGTTATGCAAAACTGGGCAATGGGTAATAAAGGGATTATCTATCTTTTAAAACAATAAAAATTCTATTGTAGACTGTCCCTTTAACCTATTTTTTCTATCAGATCACCAGTGAGGGGTCTATTCATTAAAGGGACAGTCAACTCAAAAATGTTTATCGTTTTAAAAGATAGATAATCCCTTTATTACCCATTCCCCAGTTTTGCACAGAAAACATGGTTATATTAATATACTTTTTACCTCTGTGATTACCTTGTTTCTGAGCATCTTCTGACTGCCCCCTGATCACATGACTTTATCTATTGACTTGCATTTAAGCCAATTAGTGCTGTGTTGATAGAATACATTGGCGTCAGCACAATGCTATCTATATGGCTCACGTGAACTAGCTTCCCCTGATGTGAAAAGCAAATACAAAAGCATGTGATCATGTGGCTGTCTATAGTGGCTTAGAAACAGACAGAGATTTAGAGGTTTAAAGGTTATAAACTATATTAATATAACCATGTTGGTTGTGCAAAGCTGGGGAATGGGTAATAAAGGTGTTATCTATTTTTTTAAATAATAACAATGTTTGTGTTGACTGTCCCTTTAAGAGGTGAATGACAGGTGAATTGAAACATTTGACATAACATAGGAAAATTGCAGCTGTATTGAATGCAGCATTAAAGGGACAGTCAACACCAGAATTTTTGTTGTTTAAAAAGATAGATAATCCCTTTATTACCCGTTCCCCAGTTTTGCATAACCAACACAGTTATAGAAATACACTTTTTACCGCTGTGATTACCCTGTAAAAAAAACCTCTGCAAACTGCCCCCTTATTTCAGTTCTTTTGACAGACTGGCATTTTAGCCAATCAGTGCTCACTCCAGGGTAACTTTACGTGCATGAGCTCAATGTTATCTATATGAAACACATGAACTAATGCCCTCTAGTGGTCAACATGCATTCAGATTAGAGGCAGTCTTCAAGGTCTATGAAATTAGCATATGAACCACCTAGGTTTAGCTTTCAACTAAGAATACCAAGGAAACAAAGCAAAATTGGACGATATGCTCACTGGGTTTTGCTCTTCAAAATGCATAGTTAATAAAAGATTTCAAATCAGCTACAATTCCCCTGCAATTCATCTCTTTTTGAATAGAGCCCTTGGTATTCCTGCAATAACGTCTATAGCTGGGATAAATGGCCCAATATATATCTCACACTTTAAAGTGAATGTAAATTTTGATGCTAAAGTGCCCGGTTTTTAAAAATTCGATTAAAAACAGAGGCACTATAATTCATCAAAATTTACATTTCACTCCTGTTGTGAAAAAAAACTTACCTTTTAATCTTCACAGCAGCTCCAGCTTCCTCCAGCCGTTGAAAAGCCTCTTCCTGGGTCCAAAATGAGAAATCCGGCTTCCTCCAATCACGGCGTTGAATCAGACACTGATTTCCCCGGGGGGGGAAGCTGTGATTGGAGGATGACCTATCCATCATTTCTGACATCAGAAATGGCTTGCGATGACCGGAGGAAGCTGGAGCTGCTGTCAAGTTTAAAAGGTAAGTTTTTTTTTCACAACAGGAGTGAAATGTAAATTTTGATGAATTAAAGTGCCCCTGTTTTTAATCAAATTTTTAAAAACTGGCCACTTTAACATCAAAATTTACATTCACTTTAAATGTGAGCCACTAGCAACATGAAAAAACAATAATTACATAATGCAACACTTTGGAAACATATTTGCAAAACGTAATTGAAATATCTTGTCTCACGGTCTTGTCATGCTATGTATTGTACATATGATAGAATGGACGGTTTTATACAGGTTTGTGATACGAGTATCCTTTACAGAGAAATGTGTTCTATGCAGTGAGAAGTTAATGGTTGTAAAACAGAAGCTGCCTCACTGATTTCAATGGACCTGATCTCACTGCTCTGACTATGGGAACATGTTTTGTTTTTTTCAGCAAAGTATTAGTTTCACCCACAGTTTTTTTTTTTTATAAACTCTAGGACACAAAATAAAAATTATGCCAAAAACCATTACATATTTATATAAATAAAAAAATAAAGAGACTGTGTACCCTATTTTTTCTCCCATTTAATTTGTTCCCAAGTATTCATTTGACCTGTTGGAGTATATTACATTGTTTAAAAATAGCTAATTTACCTTTATTTTGCAATTTGAAATAGTTGAAATTGCCTATGATATCCCTACCTATACTAAAATTTTCTATACCTAAGTATTGGCTATAGGAAAGCTGTGTAGACATAGCGAGTGGAAGACATTACACTCCAGTGGGGGTTAGGAAACATAAGTAATTACAATAAATAACAATTTTATTTTTCAATTGCTCTCTCTCTAAGCATTGACCTTTTGTATACAGACAGAGATAATATAAAGAAGCTTGTGTGTACAGAAATTGATAAAAAAAAGGAGATCTGATTTCCTTCCAATCTTAACCCATTGTAATGGTGTCAAAGAACATAACCATCTATTTTATATACAAAAAAAACCCAAAGAAGCAATTTACCATACATATTAAACTCTGTAGCTGGTATAAAACGTCATTGGGAACCCATTAAGGGAAAAACAATTTTACAGTTCATTGTCCCTTTAAAGGGATAGTAAAGTCAAAATTAAACTTTCATGATTGAGATAGAAAATACAATTTTAAAGATATTTCAAACTGACTTATTTTATCTAATTTGCTTCATTCTCCTGATATGCTTTCCTGAAAAGCATACCTAGGTAGGCTCAGGATCAGCAATGCACTACTGGAAGTTAGCTGCTGACTGGTGGCTGCAGAACACAGCACTGTCTGCAGTGCTAACAGTTTATGTCCTGCTCTTTCTGCAATGACATCTCAGATCACAGTCTGCCTTGAGTCTTTCATGATTCAGGTAGAGAACAACATTTTAAAAAAGTTTCCAATTTACTTCTATTATAAATTTTGCTTCACTCTCTTGTTATTCTTTGTTGAATATAGGTATTATGCACATGCCTGAAGCACTACATGACAGGAAATAGTGCTGCTATCTAGTGCTCTTGCTAATGTATCAAATTGTTGCAAAACTGCTGCCATATAGCACTGAAGATGCATGCACACTCCTGAGTTACATCCCTACTTTTAAACAAAAGATAACAAAGAAAAATTGATAATAGAAGTAAATTGGAAAGTTGTTTACCTGAATTATGAAAGACACATTTTGGTGTTTATATCCCTTTAAGAGGCTTTTTAAGGGGTGTGTTCCAGGACTGCAAAACAATGCAAAATGACAACTTAACCTCTTAAGGACATATGACGGAATTTTTCCGTCATAAAACAATTGAGCAAACTGACAGCTGTGTCCTTAAAGGGTTAAAGGGACATTAAACTGTCAGGTAGAACAACACTAGCGTGATATTGTTTTTTCTCCTGTGCCTACAGCTGTCTTTAAAGTCAATCTCTTATTTGAAACCCTTACAAGTATCAGTGAAGCGCTGCATTATTACACTGGGCACCGCCATTTTGGAGCTTATATTTGTTATGTAAGTTTTAAACTGTGTAAAAATCTGCAAAAATGTAACACTTCTGCTCTCTATTATGTGAGCTAAACTGAAGTGCAAGGTGCAGCTGTCAAAAAGCCAGTAACATCACAGATCTGAGGAAGTGCACTGCTCCTATCACAGGATGCGACAATACACGTGATACAAGATGGCGGCGCCCAGCTTTGCCAACTGGCTTCTGTAATGAGGAGTTGTAAGCTGCTACTAAAGTTGTACCCAGCTATTAAAGGTCCCTTTACAATAAAACATTTATTTGCCTGCCGCTTGTTTGGATAATTACTGATATATACCATGCATACAAGAAAATGGGACAGGATTTAGGAGGGACAGTGTGAATATTTAAGAGAGATCCTAAAAAGGGGCAGTTGTGAGGCACATATGAGAGATAGGGAATACAATAACAGATGGTAAGCACATAGAACTCTCAAGCTGGCAATTACAATTAAAAAATGGTGTAGTGACACATGCTTCAGAGAAAAGAGCTTTCATGCTATCTGAGTTTCAAATAACCAAGAAAAAACATATCAGATATCACTGTTAAGCACAAAGAAGAAATACTTGTGAAAGTGCATTTTCAAGCCAGTGTGAATTTTATATGAATTAACACATTTAATTTCTTCCCAGAGAGGCTTTTGGCATTGGGTTTATGGTACATTTATATATAATATATATATATATACAGTATATATATATATATATATATATATATATATTCATATAATTTAAATATATATATATTGCTATTATGAATAGAAATACGCAACAGGTATCGCTTTAAATGATTCAAAACTGATAGTTAAAAAAAAAGACAATATAATACGTAGACTATAACTTAAAGGGACAGTCTAGTTAAAATTCTACTTTTATGATTCAGATAGGGTATGCCATTGTGAACAACTTTCCAATTGACTTTTATCATCAAATTTGCTTTGTTCACTTGGTATTCTTTGTTGAAAGCTAAACCTAGGTAGGCACATAAACTGATTTCTAAGTCGTTGAAGGCCGCCTCTTATCTCAGTGCATTTTGAGAGTTTTTCACAGCTAGACAGCGTTAGTTCATGTGTGGCATGAACTGACTATGACCTAGATTACAAGTTGTGCAGTCCGGCTATTCCACTAGCGTTATAGTTTATACTGCCACAATCCATTCCGCTATCAAAGACCATTAGTTATGGATTTTGCAAAACAAAAATGTTTCACAAAACTCATAAAAATATCAAAAAGTACACTAACACCCATAAACTACCTATTAACCCCTAAACCGATATCCCCCCCGAATCGCAAATACTATAATAAACATATTAAACCCTAATTTGCCGCCCGCCCACATCGCCAACACTAAATTAAAGTATTAACCCCTAATCCACAGCCCCCCACATTGCCAACACTAAATAAACCTATTAACCCCTAAACCGCGAACCCCAAATCGCTAACACCTAAATACAACTATTAACCCCTAATCTGCCGTCTGCATTGCAAATACTAACCTAGACCTATTAACCCTTAAACCGCCAAACACCCACATCACAAATACTCAAATAAACCTATTAACCCCTAAACCGCCAAACACCCACATCACAACTACCTAAATTAAACTATTAACCCCTAAACCTAACACCCCATTAACTTTAAATTAAAGTTACAATATAACTACCTTTAAATAAATAAAAACGTACTTGTGAATTTAAAAAAAACCTAAGCTTAAACTATAAATAAGCCTAACATTACTATTTTAACAAAATAAAATATAGCAAAAATAAAAAACCTTAATTACAAACTTACAAAATCTAGCACTAGGAAAAAAAAAAAAAACTTACATTACAAAAAAGAAACAAAGTTTAAAATTACAAAAATAAAAAATCTAAGATTACAAAAATAATTTACGAAATTATGCAAAATAAAAAAATTAAACCTAATCTAATACCCCTATAGAAACAAAAAGCCACCCCAAAAAAAAAAAAAAAACTAATCTAACAATAAACTACCAGTAGCCCATAAAAGGACCCTTTGTAGGGCATTGCCCTAAAGAAATGAGCTTTTTTGAAAAGAAAATTACAAAGTCCCCCCTAACAACGCCCACCCACCCAAACCCTTAAAATAAAAAAGACCTAACTAAAATAAACCTAAGCTACCCATTACCCCTAAAGGGGCATTTGTATGGGCATTGCCCTTAAAAAGGCAATCAGCTCTTTTGCTGCCTATTAAAAAATAAAAACTATCCAGCTCTGCGCTGCCTTCGCTCTGTGCCACCGGGATAAAGAGAGAAGATAGACCTGAGCTGGATGAAGATGGCTTCACATGGAAGAAGACCTTTACCGCTGGACTTCAGGTATGGTACCTTTGTCAGCAAAAAAGCTGATAGTGGCTTTTTTTGTTTTTATGGGGGTATTAGATCAGGGGTTTTTTTTGTATTTTGGATAATTTCGTTTATTTTTTGTAATCTTAGATCTTTTAAAAATTTTCGTAATTTTAGACTTTTTTCTTTGTAATGTTAGGGTTTTTTTTCCCGTAGTGTTAGTATTTTTTAATTTTGTAATTTAGGTTTTTTATTTTTGGTATATTTTATTTTGTTAAAATAGTAATGTTAGGTTTATTTATAGTTTAAGCTTAGTTTTTTTTTTATTTCACAGGTAAGTTTTAATTTATTTGAAGGTAGTTATATTGTAACTTTAATTTAGAGTTAGGGGGGTGTTAGGTTTGGAGGTTAATAATTTAATTTAGTTTGTCACCATGTGGGTGTTTGCCGATTTATGGGTTAGTCGGTTAATTTGGGTATTTGTGATGTGGATGTTTGGCGGTTTAGGGGTTAATAGGTTTAATTTAGTATTTGCAATGCGGGAGGGGCGGCAGATTAGGGGGTTAATGACTTTATTTAGTGTTGCGGTGCTAATTTACAGGTTAATAACTTTATTTAGTGTGTGCGATGTGGGTGGGTGGTGGATTAGGAGTTAATAGTTTTAGTGTAGTGTTGGTGAAGTTGGGGGGTGGCGGCTTAGGGGTTAATATCTTTATTTAGTGATGGCAATGTCAGGGGGCAGCGGATTAGGAGTATTTAGACTAGGGGTTTATGCTAGGGTGTTAGGTTTATACATAACCTTCTTGTCTCCATAGACATCAATGGGGATTGTGTTATAGCGATCGCCATACCACAATTGCAGGTGTTATTTTTTTTCTAACACTTTTTCTCCATTGATGTCTATGGGGGAAAACGTGCAAGAGCACATCAAGTCAGGCCTTGGCTTTTGTGCAGTATGGAGCTTAACACACAACACAAGAAGGTTTTTTTGTAACTTGGAATGGCAGCGCTATGGAAAGTGCGGTACCACAACATTTTTAGTGTTATTTACGCACCCGGTTAAGCGCACAACTTGAAATCTGGGTGTATGTGTTTAAAGGGACAGTCTACACCAGAATTTTTATTGTTTTAAAAAATAGATAATCCCTTTATTACCCATTTCCCAGTTTTGCATAACCAACACAGTTATAATAATATACTTTGAACCTCTGTGATTATCTTGTATCTAAGCCTCTGCAAACTGCCCCTTTTTCAGTTCTTTTGACAGACTTGCAGATAACTTCCAGATAACTTCACGTGTACGATCACAGTGTTATCTATGTGAAATATGTGAACTAACACCCTCTAGTGGTGAAAAACTGTTAAAATGCAATCTGAAAGAGGTGGGCTTCAAGGTCTAAGAAATTAGCATATGAACCTCCTAGGTTAAGCTTTCAACTAAGAATACCAAGAGAACAAAGCAAAATTGGTGATAAAAGTAAAATGGAAAATTGTTTAAAATTACATGCTCTATCTGAATCATGAAAGTTTATTTTGGCCTAGACTGTCCCTTTAACCTCACTTCTGGGGCCTTTTTTCACATTGGCATTCATTTAACATTCCTGTATCTGGAATGCTGGCTCCTTACTCCACAGATCATGGCCCATATTTATCAAGCTCCGTACGGAGCTTGAAGGGCCGTGTTTCTGGCGAGTCTTCAGACTCGCCAGAAACATAAGTTATGAAGCAGCGGTCTAAAGACCGCTGCTCCATAACCCTGTCCGCCTGCTCTGAGTAGGCGGACTGGAATCGCCGGAAATCAACCCGATCGAATACGATCGGGTTGATTGACACCTCCCTGCTGGCGGCCGATTGGCCGCGAGTCAGCAGGGGGCGGCGTTGCACCAGCAGCTCTTGTGAGCTGCTGGTGCAATGTTAAATGCGGAAAGCGTATTGCTCTCCGCATTTAGCGAGGTCTTGCGGACCTGATCCGCAGTGTCGGATCAGGTCCGCAAGACCTTTGATAAATTGGGGCCCATGGCTCCAAACTTGGAGAGACTGAGGCTGGCTAATCCAGTCAGCAGTGCTAGTTTCATAAATGTCCAAGTCATGTAACTCAGTTTCTTTTACTCTGAAGACATCCAGCTGCTTATCCAGAGGGTCCTGCTGTGTTTGAGGGCCTGAAAGAAGTTTTCCCCCACAAATCTATTCTAAAGGGTAGGTAGGCGCCACAGCAGAGCTGTGGCAAGGTGCTGAATGTTTTTATACCGGTTTTTGACGTTTTGTCAATCCGGTTTTTACATTAAGGTGTTAATAGTTTATTTGGCTGGCTGTGCAAACTTACTAAGGCTTTATGATTCTACTGTAAAAATTTCGTAAAGTTTACTAATTTTTTACACTGTTTTGCAGAGTTTGTGCATCTTTTTTTCTCTTAAAGGCACAGTACCGTTTTGTTTTTACTATTTACTTTGAATAAAGTGTTTTCCAAGCTTGCTTGTTTCATTACTAGCCTGTTTAACATGTCTGACACCAAGGAAAATCATTGTTCCCTATGTTTAGAAGCCATTGTGGAACCCCCTCTTAGAATGTGTCCCACTTGCACTGATATGTCTATAAAATATAAAGAGCATATTATAGCACTTAAAAATATAGCAATAGATGATTCTCAGACAGAAGGAGTTGAGGGATTGCCATCTAGCTCTCCCCAAGTGTCACAACCAGTAACGCCCGCACAAGTGACGACAAGTACCTCTAGTGCATCAACTTCTTTTACTTTATAAGACATGGCCACAGTTATGAATACAACCCTCATAGAGGTTTTATCTAGACTGCCTGGTTTACAAGGAAAGCATGACAGCTCTGGGTTAAGAACAACTGCTGAGCCTTCTGACGCTTTAGTAGTCGTATCCGATATACCCTCACAATGTTGTCTGAGGGAGAGATTTCTGATTCAGGAAAGACGCCCTCAGACAGATTCTGATATGACGGCCTTTAAATTTAAGCTTGAACACCTCTGCTTGTTGCTCAGGGAGGTATTAGCGACTCTGGATGATTGTGACTCTATAGTGGTCCCAGAGAAATTGTATAAAATGGACAAATACTTAGAGGTTCCTGTTTACACTGATGTTTTTCCAGTCCCTAAGAGGATTGCGAATATTGTTACTAAGGAGTGGGATAGACCAACCTATTGCGTGCATTGTTCCTGTAACTACTGCAACTGCTTTCTGGGTCGAGGCTCTAGAAGAGGCTCTTCAAATGGAGACTCCATTAGAGGATATTATGGATAGAATTAAGGCCCTTAAGTTGGCTAATTCTTTCATTACAGATGCCGCTTTCCAACTGGCTAAATTAGCGGCAAAGAATTCAGGTTTTGCTTTTTTAGCACGCAGGGTGTTATGGCTTAAGTCCTGGTCTGCTGATGTGTCATCACAATCTAAACTTTTTAACAACCCTTTCAAAGGAAAGACCCTATTCGGGCTTGAACTGAAAGAGATTATTTCAGACATCACTGGAGGGAAAGGCCACGCCCTCCCTCAGGATAAAACAAATAAAATGAGGACCAAACTAAATAATTTTCGTTCCTTTTGGAACTTCAAGGGTGGTCCCGCTTCAGGTTCCCCTGCTGCAAAGCAAGAGGGGAATTTTGCCCAATCCAAGTCAGTCTGGAGACCTAACCAGGCTTGGAACAAGGGTAAACAGGCCAAGAAGCCTGCTGCTGTCTCCAAGACAGCATGAAGGGGTAGCCCCCGATCTGGGATCGGATCTAGTATGGGGGCAGACTCTCTCTCTTTGCTCAGGCTTGGGCAAGAGATGTTCACGATTCCTGGGCTTTAGAAATTGTGTCCCAGGGATATCTTCTGGACTTCAAAGACTCCCCCCCAAGGGGGAGATTTCACGTTTCTCAATTGTCTGCAAACCAGACAAAGAGAGAGGCCTTCTTACGCTGTGTAGAAGACCTACATACCATGGGAGTGATCCGCCCTGGTCCAAAAGCGGAACAAGGGCTAGGTTTTTACTCAAACCTGTTTGTGGTTCCGAAAAAGAGGAAACTTTCAGACAAATCTTGGATCTCAAAATTCTAAACAAATTCCTCAGAGTACCATCATTCAAGATGGAGACTATTCGGACTATTCTACCTCTGATCCAGGAGGGTCAATATATGACTACCGTGGACTTAAAGGATGGGTTTCTACACATCCCTATTCACAGAGATCATCATCAATTCCTCAGATTCGCCTTTCTGTACAGGCATTACCAGTTTGTGGCCCTTCCCTTCGGGTAGGCCACAGCTCCCAGAATTTTCAAAGGTGCTAGGGTCCCTTTTGGCGGTTTTAAGACCGCGGGGCATAGCAGTGGTGCCTTATCTAGACGACATCTTAATTCAGGCGTTGACTTTCCAGTTAACCAAGTTGCACACGGACATTGTGTTGGCTTTTCTGAGATATCACGGGTGGAAGGTGAACATAAAAAAGAGTTATCTCTTCCCTCTCACAAGAGTTTCCTTCCTAGGGACTCTGATAGACTCGGTAGAAATGAAAATATTTCTGACGGAGGTCAGAAAATCAAAACTCTTCACCACTTGCCAAGCTCTTCATTCCATTCCTCGGCCATCAGTGGCTCAGTGTATGGAGGTAATCGGACTCATGGTAGCGGAAATGGACATAGTTCCTTTTGTCCGCCTACACCTCAGACCACTGCAACTATGCATGCTCAAACAGTGGAATGGGGATTATGCAGATTTATCTCCTCAAATACATCTGGATCAGGAGACCAGAGATTCTCTTCTCTGGTGGTTGTCTCAGGACCACCTGTCTCAGGGAATGTGTTTCCGCAGGCCAGAGTGGATCATTGTAACGACAGATGCCAGCCTGCTAGGCTGGGGTGCAGTCTGAAACTCCCTGAAAGCACAGGGCTTATGGTCTCGGGAGGAAACTCCCCTCCCGATAAACATTCTAGAACTGAGAGCGATATTCAATGCGCTTCAGGCGTGGTCTCAGCTAGCTGCGGCCAAATTCATCAGATTTCAGTTTTTATACCGGTTTTTGACGTTTTGTCAATCCGGTTTTTACATTAAGGGGTTAATCGTTTATTTGGCTGGCTGTGCAAACTTACTAAGGCTTTATGATTCTACTGTAAAAAATTCGTAAAGTTTACTGCTTTTTTACACTGTTTTGCAGAGTTTGTGCATCTTTTTTTCTCTTAAAGACACAGTACCGTTTTTTTTTCTAAGTATTTACTTTGAATAAAGTGTTTTCCAAGCTTGCTTGTTTCATTACTAGCCTGTTTAACATGTCTGACACCAAGGAAAATCCTTGTTCCATATGTAACGACAGATGCCAGCCTGCTAGGCTGGGGTGCAGTCTGGAACTCCCTGAAAGCACAGGGCTTATGGTCTCGGGAGGAAACTCCCCTCCCGATAAACATTCTAGAACAGAGAGCGATATTCAATGCGCTTCAGGCGTGGTCTCAGCTAGCTGCGGCCAAATTCATCAGATTTCAGTCAGACAACATCACGACTATATCAATCATCAAGGAGGAACACAGAGTCCTCTAGCGATGATGGAAGTCAACAAAATAATCCGATGGGCGGAGACTCATTCTTGCCATCTTTCAGCAATCCATATCCCAGGGGTAGAGAACTGGGAGGCGGATTTCCTAAGTCGTCAGACTTTTCATCCGGGGGAGTGGGAGCTCCATCCAGAAGTATTTGCCCAGCTATGGGGCACACCAGAATTGGATCTGATGGCGTCCCATCAGAATGCCAAGCTTCCTTGTTACGAGTCCAGGTCCCGGGATCCCCAGGTGGTACTGATAGATGCTCTAGCAGTGCCCTGGTCCTTCAATCTGGCCTATGTATTTCTACCGTTTCCTCTCCTCCCACGTCTGGTTGCCAGAATCAAGCAGGAGAGAGCTTTGGTGATTCTAATAGCACCTGCGTGGCCACGCAGGACTTGGTATGCAGACCTAGTGGACATGTCATCTGTTCCACCGTGGACTCTGCCAATGAGGCAGGACCTTCTAATCCAAGGTCCTTTCAAGCATCCAAATCTAATTTCTCTGCGTCTGACTGCTTGGAGATTGAACGCCTGATTTTATCAAAGCGTGGTTTCTCTGAGTCGGTCATTGATACCCTGATTCAAGCTAAAAAGCCTGTCACCAGGAAAATCTATCATAAGATTTGGCGCAAATATCTTTGTTGGTGTGAATACAAGGGTTACTCATGGAGTAAGATTAGGATTCCTAGAATATTGTCTTTTCTCCAAGAAGGATAGAAGAAAGGGTTATCAGCTAACTCCTTAAAAGGACAGATTTCTGCTTTGTCTATTCTTTTACACAAACGTCTGGCAGATGTCCCAGACGTTCAAGCGTTTAGTCAGGCTTTAGTCAGAATCAAGCCTGTATTCAAACCTGTTGCGCCGCCATGGAGCCTAAACTTAGTTCTTAAAGTTCTTCAAGGGGTTCCGTTTGAACCTATGCATTCCATAGATATTAAGCTTCTATCTTGGAAAGTTCTGTTTTTAGTAGCTATCTCTTCGGCTCGAAGAGTTTCTGAGTTATCTGCTTTACAGTGTGACTCACCTTATCTTGTTTTCCATGCAGATAAGGTGGTTTTACGTACCAAACCTGGATTCCGTCCTAAGGTTGTTTCTAATAGGAATATCAATCAGGAAATTGTTGTTCCTTCGCTGTGTCCTAATCCTTCTTCAAAGAAGGAACGTCTGTTGCACAATCTTGATGTAGTTCGTGCTTTAAAGTTCTACTTACAAGCAACCAAAGATTTCCGTCAAACATCTTCATTGTTTGTTGTTTATTCTGGTAAGTGGAGAGGCCAAAAGGCTACGGCTACCTCTCTTTCTTTTTGGCTGTAAAGCATCATCCGTTTGGCTTATGAGACTGCTGGCCAGCAGCCTCCTGAAAGGATTACTGCTCATTCTACTAGAGCAGTGGCTTCCACATGGGCTTTTAAAAATGAGGCTTCTGTTGAAGAGATTTGTAAGGCGGCGACTTGGTCTTCGCTTCATACTTTTTCCAAATTTTACAAATTCGATACTTTTGCTTCTTTGGAGGCTATTTTTGGGAGAAAGGTTCTACAAGCAGTGGTGCCTTCCATTTAAGGTATCTGTCTTGTCCCTCCCTTCATCCGTGTCCTAAAGCTTTGGTATTGGTATCCCACAAGTATGGATGAATCCATGGAACAAATCTTGGATCTCAAAATTCTAAACAAATTCCTCAGAGTACCATCATTCAAGATGGAGACTATTCGGACTATTCTACCTCTGATCCAGGAGGGTCAATATATGACTACCGTGGACTTAAAGGATGCGTTTCTACTCATCCCTATTCACAGAGATCATCATCAATTCCTCAGATTCGCCTTTCTGTACAGGCATTACCAGTTTGTGGCCCTTCCCTTCGGGTAGGCCACGGCTCCCAGAATTTTCAAAGGTGCTAGGGTCCCTTTTGGCGGTTTTAAGACCGCGGTGCATAGCAGTGGTGCCTTATCTAGACGACATCTTAATTCGGGCGTTGACTTTCCAGTTAACCAAGTTGCACACGGACATTGTGTTGGCTTTTCTGAGATATCACGGGTGGAAGGTGAACATAAAAAAGAGTTATCTCTTCCCTCTCACAAGAGTTTCCTTCCTAGGGACTCTGATAGACTCGGTAGAAATGAAAATATTTCTGACGGAGGTCAGAAAATCAAAACTCTTAACCACTTGCCAAGCTCTTCATTCCATTCCTCGGCCATCAGTGGCTCAGTGTATGGAGGTAATCGGACTCATGGTAGCGGCAATGGACATAGTTCCTTTTGTCCGCCTACACCTCAGACCACTGCAACTATGCATGCTCAAACAGTGGAATGGGGATTATGCAGATTTATCTCCTCAAATACATCTGGATCAGGAGACCAGAGATTCTCTTCTCTGGTGGTTGTCTCAGGACCACCTGTCTCAGGGAATGTGTTTCCGCAGGCCAGAGTGGATCATTGTAACGACAGATGCCAGCCTGCTAGGCTGGGGTGCAGTCTGGAACTCCCTGAAAGCACAGGGCTTATGGTCTCGGGAGGAAACTCCCCTCCCGATAAACATTCTAGAACTGAGAGCGATATTCAATGCGCTTCAGGCGTGGTCTCAGCTAGCTGCGGCCAAATTCATCAGATTTCAGTTTTTATACCGGTTTTTGACGTTTTGTCAATCCGGTTTTTACATTAAGGGGTTAATCGTTTATTTGGCTGGCTGTGCAAACTTACTAAGGCTTTATGATTCTACTGTAAAAATTTCGTAAAGTTTACTGCTTTTTTACACTGTTTTGCAGAGTTTGTGCATCTTTTTTTCTCTTAAAGACACAGTACCGTTTTTTTTTCTAAGTATTTACTTTGAATAAAGTGTTTTCCAAGCTTGCTTGTTTCATTACTAGCCTGTTTAACATGTCTGACACCAAGGAAAATCCTTGTTCCATATGTAACGACAGATGCCAGCCTGCTAGGCTGGGGTGCAGTCTGGAACTCCCTGAAAGCACAGGGCTTATGGTCTCGGGAGGAAACTCCCCTCCCGATAAACATTCTAGAACAGAGAGCGATATTCAATGCGCTTCAGGCGTGGTCTCAGCTAGCTGCGGCCAAATTCATCAGATTTCAGTCAGACAACATCACGACTATATCAATCATCAAGGAGGAACACGGAGTCCTCTAGCGATGATGGAAGTCAACAAAATAATCCGATGGGCGGAGACTCATTCTTGCCATCTTTCAGCAATCCATATCCCAGGGGTAGAGAACTGGGAGGCGGATTTCCTAAGTCGTCAGACTTTTCATCCGGGGGAGTGGGAGCTCCATCCAGAAGTATTTGCCCAGCTATGGGGCACACCAGAATTGGATCTGATGGCGTCCCATCAGAACGCCAAGCTTCCTTGTTACGAGTCCAGGTCCCGGGATCCCCAGGCGGTACTGATAGATGCTCTAGCAGTGCCCTGGTCCTTCAATCTGGCCTATGTATTTCTACCGTTTCCTCTCCTCCCACGTCTGGTTGCCAGAATCAAGCAGGAGAGAGCTTTGGTGATTCTAATAGCACCTGCGTGGCCACGCAGGACTTGGTATGCAGACCTAGTGGACATGTCATCTGTTCCACCGTGGACTCTGCCAATGAGGCAGGACCTTCTAATCCAAGGTCCTTTCAAGCATCCAAATCTAATTTCTCTGCGTCTGACTGCTTGGAGATTGAACGCCTGATTTTATCAAAGCGTGGTTTCTCTGAGTCGGTCATTGATACCCTGATTCAAGCTAAAAAGCCTGTCACCAGGAAAATCTATCATAAGATTTGGCGCAAATATCTTTGTTGGTGTGAATACAAGGGTTACTCATGGAGTAAGATTAGGATTCCTAGAATATTGTCTTTTCTCCAAGAAGGATAGGAGAAAGGGTTATCAGCTAACTCCTTAAAAGGACAGATTTCTGCTTTGTCTATTCTTTTACACAAATGTCTGGCAGATGTCCCAGACGTTCAAGCGTTTAGTCAGAATCAAGCCTGTATTCAAACCTGTTGCGCCGCCATGGAGCCTAAACTTAGTTCTTAAAGTTCTTCAAGGGGTTCCGTTTGAAGCTATGCATTCCATAGATATTAAGCTTCTATCTTGGAAAGTTCTGTTTTTAGTAGCTATCTCTTCGGCTCAAAGAGTTTCTGAGTTATCTGCTTTACAGTGTGACTCACCTTATCTTGTTTTTCATGCAGATAAGGTGGTTTTACGTACCAAACCTGGATTCCATCCTAAGGTTGTTTCTAATAGGAATATCAATCAGGAAATTGTTGTTCCTTCGCTGTGTCCTAATCCTTCTTCAAAGAAGGAACGTCTGTTGCACAATCTTGATGTAGTTCGTGCTTTAAAGTTCTACTTACAAGCAACCAAAGATTTCCGTCAAACATCTTCATTGTTTGTTGTTTATTCTGGTAAGTGGAGAGGCCAAAAGGCTACGGCTACCTCTCTTTCTTTTTGGCTGTAAAGCATCATCCGTTTGGCTTATGAGACTGCTGGCCAGCAGCCTCCTGAAAGGATTACTGCTCATTCTACTAGAGCAGTGGCTTCCACATGGGCTTTTAAAAATGAGGCTTCTGTTGAAGAGATTTGTAAGGCGGCGACTTGGTCTTCGCTTCATACTTTTTCCAAATTTTACAAATTCGATACTTTTGCTTCTTTGGAGGCTATTTTTGGGAGAAAGGTTCTACAAGCAGTGGTGCCTTCCATTTAAGGTATCTGTCTTGTCCCTCCCTTCATCCGTGTCCTAAAGCTTTGGTATTGGTATCCCACAAGTATGGATGAATCCGTGGACTCGATACATCTTGCAAGAGAAAACAGAATTTATGCTTACCTGATAAATGTCTTTCTCTTGCGATGTATCAAGTCCATGGCCCGCCCTGTCTATTTAAGACAGGTAGTATATTTTTATTTAAAAAACTTCAGTCACCTCTGCACCCTATAGTTTCTCCTTTTTCTTCCTAGCCTTTGGTCGAATGACTGGGGGGTGGAGCTAAGGGAGGAGCTATATAGACAGCTCTGCTGTGGGTGCTCTCTTTGCCACTTCCTGTTAGGAAGGAGAATATCCCACAAGTATGGTTGAATCCGTGGATTCGATACATCACAAGAGAAAGAAATTTATCAGGTAAGCATAAATTCTGTTTTTTTTTTTTTATATAGGGATTAGGTTTATTTATTTTGGATAGTGTTGTTTATTTATTGATTAGGTGTAATTGTTTTGGATAGTGTTGTTTATTTATTGATTAGGTGTAATTGTTTTTATTTTTAATAATTTGGTTTATTATTTTTTGTAAGCGTAAGCGTTTTTTTTAGTGCGGAATGCCATTACGCTGAAATTGCCATTTTTTCAGTGTTAAAATAAGTAATGCAAAACTTGTAATCTACCTGTTTTTTAATAAGTCTCTATAAAGTTTGCACCTCTAGACTTTGGAATTTTCTTTCAAATTGTGAAGGGATCTCCTATATAGTGCTCTCTTTTGGTCATTCTACAGGTTTTCAACAGGATTGAGGTCTGGGCTCTGACTTGGCTCTTACAAAACTGTGATTTACCTTTTCTGAAGCCATGCCTTGGTCAACGTAGATGTGTGCTTTGGGTCATTGCCATGCTGGAATCTTCAGCTTTCTGACAGAGTCCATGTCTTGTCCATGCCCAGGATTGAATCTGGGACTTCTGTTGCTGGTTTTCTCTCAGCTCTGTCTCCTCGCCACTGGAAGGCTCTGGCTCGGGCTGAGATTTTCTTTGTGCTTCTATCTGCCCTAGCTCAAGCTGCTTGCCTGCTGCTGGAAGTTTCTCAATCAACATTGCTATTTAAAGGGATAGTAAACCCAAAATTATTCTTTCATGATTTAGACAGAGCATGCAATTTTAAGAAACTTTCTAATTTACTCCTAATATCAATTTTTCTTAGTTCTTTTGCTATCTTTATTTAAAAAGCAGGAAGGTAAAGTTTAGGATCCGCTTGCTTATTGGTGACTACATTCACCCAACCAATAAGCAAGCGTAACCCAGGTTCTTAACCAAAAATCGGCCGGCTTATAAGTTTTACATTGCTGCTTTTTAAATAAAGATAGCAATAGAATAAAGAAAATTTGATAATAGAAGTCAATAAGAAAGTTGCTTAAAATTGCTGCTCTATCTGAATTATGAAAGAAAAAAATTGGGTTTAGTATCACTTAAAGGCAGTCTCACAGACCACGCCCTACCCTAACATTGTGGTTTACACTCTGTTTGTGCCTCTGTCAGTGGCCGGTGTCTGTATACTAGATATTCTGGTGTATATTTGGGCTTCTGTACCCGGTTTGTCTCCTGACCTCTCTTTGTCTCTCCCCTGTGTTTAGACAAAGGATCGGACAGCTACTCTGTTAAACTGAACTTGGCCTGTTTCCTGACTACTCTTTTGGATACTCCCTGTGTTTGGTGACTGATTGAACTTCTTTCTGGTATCTAACCCTCAGCTTATCTTCAGACTATGCTCTTGTTATCTGCCAGTCTCTGCTACCAGTGTATCCAGTATTTCTACTCTGGTATCCTGCTCCTGTACCCAAGACCTGCAGAGAGCACCTGTCTAGTACCAGTATCCAGCTTCTGTACCTAGCCTTGCAGAGGGTGTCTGCCAAGCACCGGTATTCTGTACCAGTAACCTAGCCCTGCAGAGGGCTTCTGCAAGCACCAGTATCCTATTCCAGTCTTAGGTCCTCAAGTGGACACTTCAATCTCGGCCCTCAAGTGGGCATTCCAGTTTTGGCTCTCAAGGGGGCACTCCAGTCTTGTCCCTCAAGTGGGCACTCCTGTCTTTGGCCTTGAAGTGGGCACTCCAGTTTTCGGTCCCCAAGTGAGCACTCCTGACTTTAGCCCCCAAGTGGGCATTGCAGTCCTCAGCCCTAAACTGGGCGCTCCTGTTCCTGGCCCTAGAGTGGCACTACTTCTGAAACCAGCTCTGGTATGGACATTACTGCTGCCTAATCTTATTTCTAGTTTCCTCTACAATAAAACCTGCATTGTCTGTCTGATATCGCAACCATGGCTAAAATGGGTAGTGCCGTAAATAAACTCATACCACTGGCCTCTTCTAGTGCTAATGATGGGTCTAAGTCTGACACTGCTACACATGAGCTACAAACCCATAAAGCCGCTCTGCAGAGCATGACAGGTTATCTTGACATGAGCTACAAACCCATGAAGCCACTCTACAGAGCATGACAGGCTATCTTGACAAGGTCCCCTGAGTCAACTGAAGAAAAGCAGCTCCAAAGTATAATGCTACCACCAACAAGCTTCAAAGTCGGTATGGTGTTCCTTGGATGATGAGCTTTATTGGCTTTACGCCAAACATATCTTTTAAAATTCTCTGACACGGTACCTACGCAGATGTTCCCATACTTCTGAGCAACACTGGAGGAAATCTCGGAGTTCTGCTGACTTTCTTCACTATAAATTCATCTTGAACTCTTACTATTCTGCCCTTAATCTATATAAGCAACATTACTTCTCTACTCTTATCTCTACTCTTTCTTTAAACCCAAAACGTCTCACATTCAATACTCTTCTCCGCCCACCCCCACCTCCCACCACAACTTTTCTCTCAGCCCAAGATTTTGCCAGCTACTTCAACAAAATCGACTCCATCAGAACTGAAATCAGCTCTCAACATACTGCCGGTCTCCCACCCCTTTAAAAGCTCACAAGCATCCAAAACCCACATAGCCATAAATTTAGCTCTTTTGCCCCTGTTACAGAGGATGAAGTTTCTGCCCTTAAACTACCCTCTCACCTCACTAACTGTCCCCTTGACCCCATCCCCTCACAACTACTCCCCTCCCTCTCTTCTACCCTTACCCCTATACTCACAAACATCTTCAACCTCTACCTCAGCACTGGTATAGTTCCTACATCTCTTAAACATGCATTAGTCACACCTATCCTCAAAAAACCTTATCTCAATCCAACCTCCCCATCCAACTACCGCCCTATTTCCCTACTACCTCTTGCCTCAAAGCTTCTTGAAAAGCTAGTATATGCACGTCTATCCCATTTCCTTACATTAAATTCCCTCCTTGACCCACTGCAATCTGGATTTCGCCCCTTTCACTCAACAGAAACAGCAATTGTTAAGATTACCAACAACCTACTTACAGCAAAATCAAAAGGCCACCTCTCTACTTATATTTCTTGATCTGTCTGCAGCCTTTGATACTGTCGACCACCCTCTTTTGCTTCATACCCTCCAATCCTTCGGCATCTGTGACACAGCTCTCTCTTGGTTCTCTTCCTATCTGTCTAACCGTACCTTTAGTTTAGCCTTCTCTGGGGTATACTCTGCCCGTTACCTCTTTATGTTGGGGTACCACAAGGCTGTGTCCTCGGTCCCCTTCTCTTCTCAATCTACACATCTTCACTAGGTTACTTAATAAAGTCCCAGGGGTTTCATTATCGTTTATATTCCGACGATACCCAAATCTACCTCTCTGCAACAGAACTATCTCTTTCCTTGCTAACCCGTGTCACTAACTGTCTCTCTCATATCTCATCTTTGATGTCCTCTCACTACCTCAAACTAAATCTCTTCAAAACTGAGCTCTTTATTTTCCCCCCTTCTTCCAAAATCTACAGCCCCATGTCTCTATAACTGTTGACGACTCCATCATTACCCCAACCTCACATGCCCAATGTCTTAGGGTCACACTTGACTCAGACTTTTCTTTCACTCCTTACATTCAGTCCTTGGCTAAAGCCAGTCGCTTCCACCTTAAAAACATTGCTAAAATTAGATATTTCCTTACACAAGACACAACAACGATTTTAATCCACTCTCTCATCCTTTCCCGCCTTGACTACTGAAACTCTGTCCTCTCTGGTCTCCCTAGATGCCGCCTAGCTCCTTTACAATCCATAATGAATGCCTCTGCCATGCTCATCTTCCTTGCACGTCGCTCTTCATCTGCTGCACCTCTCTGCCAATCCCTTCACTGGCTTCCTCTTGCCTCCAGGATTAAGCACAAAATTCTCACTCAGACACACAAAGCCCTCAATTGCATTGCTCCCCCCTACATCTCAGAGCTTGTCTCCAGATACTCTCCCTCCCGTCCCCTTCGCTCCGCTCATGATCTCCTACTCTCCTCCTCTCTTGTTACCTCCTCACATTCCCGTCTACAAGATTTCTCAAGACTGGCTCCCATCTTATGGGACTCTCTGCCTCGCTCCACAAGAATCTGCCCTAGTTTTAAAAGCTTCAAGTGCTCCCTGAAGACTCTACTATTCAGGGACGCTTACAACCTACACTAACCTTCCTATCTCCACTGCTATCCCCTAAAACCCCATAGCATGTAAGCCTATGAGCCCAGCTGTTTGTAGTTCACCTTCATAAGAGCCGACTACAACAGTGCAACTCTCGGCAGGACCCTCTACCCATTTGATCCCTGTAATCGTTTTTTATATACCACCCATGTTCATATCGCTGCGGAACCTGTTGGCGCTCTACAAATACCTGATAATAATTTAAAAAAAAATGAAGGCTGAAAAGTTCCAACTTTGTCTCATCAGACCATAACACGTTTTTCCACATGGTTTGGAGTGACCAAAAATCTTTTGGATGGGTTTCAATGTTCCTTTTTGTAAGAAAGAGGGTTTATATCCTGCCACGCTACCAAATAGCCTAGACATGTGCCTAATATGAGAGATGGTGGTCACATGCAAGGAGTACCTGTCAGAAATTCCTGTATCTACTTCAGTGTTGCTGTTGGCCTCTTGGTAGCCTCTCTGATAAGTTTCCTCCTTGTCCTCTCATCATCTTTGGAGGGTCTCCTGATCTTAGCGATGTATCTATGGTACCACATTCTCTCCACTTATTGATGATGGTTTTTGTCAGTGCTCCATGGTACATCCAGTACATTTGATAGTCCAATTTACTTTTATCATGAAATTTGCTTTGTTCTCTTGGTATTTTTTGTTTAAAGCTAAACCTAGGTAGGTTCATATGCCATTTCTTTCATGTAATTAGCAAGAGTCCATGAGCTAGTGACGTATGGGATATACATTCCTACCAGGAGGAGCAAAGTTTCCCAAACCTCAAAATGCCTATAAATACACCCCTCACCACACCCACAAATCAGTTTTACAAACTTTGCCTCCTATGGAGGTGGTGAAGTAAGTTTGTGCTAGATTCTACGTTGATATGCGCTCCGCAGCAGGTTGGAGCCCGGTTTTCCTCTCAGCGTGCAGTGAATGTCAGAGGGATGTGAGGAGAGTATTGCCTATTTGAATGCAGTGATCTCCTTCTACGGGTTCTATTTCATAGGTTCTCTGTTATCGGTCGTAGAGATTCATCTCTTACCTCCCTTTTCAGATCGACGATATACTCTTATATATACCATTTCCTCTACTGATTCTCGTTTCAGTACTGGTTTGGCTTTCTACTACATGTAGATGAGTGTCCTGGGGTAAGTAAGTCTTATTTTCTGTGACACTCTAAGCTATGGTTGGGCACTTTTATATAAAGTTCTAAATATATGTATTCAAACATTTATTTGCCTTGACTCAGGATGTTCAACATTCCTTATTTCAGACAGTCAGTTTCATATTAGGGATAATGCATATGAATAATCATTTTTTCTTACCTTAAAAATTTGACTTTTCCCTGTGGGCTGTTAGGCTCGCGGGGGCTGAAAATGCTTCATTTTATTGCGTCATTCTTGGCGCTGACTTTTTTGGCGCAAAAATGTTTTCTGTTTCCGGCGTCATACGTGTCGCCGGAAGTTGCGTCATTTTTGACGTTTTTTGCGCCAAAGGTGTCGGCGTTCCGGATGTGGCGTCATTTTGGCGCCAAAAGTATTTAGGCGGCAAATAATGTGGGCGGCTTTTTTGGCGCTAAAAAAATATGGGCGTCACTATTGTCTCCATATTATTTAAGTCTCATTATTTTGTGCTTCTGGTTGCTAGAAGCTTGTTCTATGGCATTTTTTTCCCATTCCTGAAACTGTCATTTAAGGAATTTGATCAATTTTGCTTTATATGTTGTTTTTTCTATTACATATTGCAAGATGTCCCACGTTGAAGCTGAGTCAGAAGATACTTCTGGAATATCCCTGCCTGGTGCTGGAGCTACCAAAGCTAAGTGTATCTGCTGTAAACTTTTGGTATCTGTTCCTCCAGCTGTTGTTTGTACTGTTTGTCATGACAAACTTGCTAATGCAGATAATATTTCCTTTAGTACTGTTACATTACCTGTTGCTGTTCCGTCAACATCTAATACTCACAGTGTTCCTGATAACATAAGAGATTTTGTTTCTAAATCCATTAAGAAGGCTATGTCTGTTATTCCTCCTTCTAGTAAACGTAAAAAGTCTTTTAAAACTTCTCATTTTTCAGATGAATTTTTAAATGAACATCATCATTCTGATACTGATATTGGTTCTTCTGATTCAGAGGATTCTGTCTCAGAGGTTGATGCTGATAAATCTTCATATTTATTTAAAATGGAATTTATTCGTTCTTTACTTAAAGAAGTCCTAATTGCATTAGAAATTGAGGATTCTAGTCCTCTTGAAACTAAATCTAAACGTTTAGATAAAGTTTTTAAATCTCCTGTAGTTATTCCAGAAGTTTTTCCTGTCCCTGGTGCTATTTCTGAAGTAATTTCCAGGGAATGGAATAATTTGGGTAATTCTTTTACTCCTTCTAAACGTTTTAAGCAATTATATCCTGTGCCATCTGACAGATTAGAATTTTGGGACAAAATCCCTAAGGTTGATGGGGCTGTCTCTACTCTTGCTAAGCGTACTACTATTCCTACGGCAGATGGTACTTCCTTTAAGGATCCTTTAGATAGGAAAATTGAATCCTTTCTAAGAAAAGCTTACTTGTGTTCAGGTAATCTTCTTAGACCTGCTATATCTTTAGCGGATGTTGCTGCAGCTTCAACCTTTTGGTTAGAAGCTTTAGCGCAACAAGTAACAGATCATAATTCTCATAGCATTATTATTCTTCTACAACATGCTAATAATTTTATTTGTGATGCCATCTTTGATATCATTAGAGTTGATGTCAGGTATATGTCTCTAGCTATTTTAGCTAGAAGAGCTTTATGGCTTAAAACTTGGAATGCTGATATGTCTTCTAAGTCTACTCTGCTTTCCCTTTCTTTCCAGGGTAATAAATTATTTGGTTCTCAGTTGGATTCTATTATCTCAACTGTTACTGGAGGGAAAGGAACTTTTTTACCACAGGATAAAAAATCTAAAGGTAAATTTAGGTCTAATAATCGTTTTCGTTCCTTTCGTCACAACAAGGAACAAAAGCCTGATCCTTCATCCTCAGGAGCGGTATCAGTTTGGAAACCATCTCCAGTCTGGAATAAATCCAAGCCTTTTAGAAAACCAAAGCCAGCTCCCAAGTCCACATGAAGGTGCGGCCCTCATTCCAGTTCAGCTGGTAGGGGGCAGATTACGTTTTTTCAAAGAAATCTGGTTCAATTCTGTTAACAATCTCTGGATTCAGAACATCGTTTCAAAAGGGTACAGAATTGGCTTCAAGATAAGGCCTCCTGCAAAGAGATTTTTTCTTTCCCGTGTCCCAGTAAACCTAGCGAAGGCTCAAGCATTTCTGAAATGTGTTTTAGATCTAGAGTTGGCTGGAGTAATTATACCAGTTCCAGTTCTGGAACAGGGGCTGGGGTTTTATTCAAATCTCTTCATTGTACCAAAGAAGGAGAATTCCTTCAGACCAGTTCTGGATCTAAAAATATTGAATCGTTATGTAAGGATACCAACATTCAAAATGGTAACTATTAGGACTATCCTGCCTTTTGTTCAGCAAGGGCATTATATGTCCACAATAGATTTACAGGATGCATATCTGCATATTCCGATTCATCCAGATCACTATCAGTTTCTGAGATTCTCTTTCCTAGACAAGCATTACCAGTTTGTGGCTCTACCGTTTGGCCGTGTGGTATTTCCTTATTTGGACGATATCTTGGTACTTGCTCAGTCTTCACATTTAGCAGAATCTCATACGAATCGACTTGTGTTGTTTCTTCAAGATCATGGTTGGAGGATCAATTTACCAAAAAATTCATTGATTCCTCAGACAAGGGTAACCTTTTTAGGTTTTCAGATAGATTCAGTGTCCATGACTCTGTCTTTGACAGACAAGAGACGTCTAAAGTTTATATTAGCTTGTCGAAACCTTCAGTCACAATCATTCCCTTCGGTAGCTTTAAGCATGGAAATTCTAGGTCTTATGACTGCAGCATCGGACGCGATCCCCTTTGCTCGTTTTCACATGCGACCTCTTCAGCTCTGTATGCTGAACCAGTGGTGCAGGGATTACACAAAGATATCTCAATTAATATCTTTAACACCGATTGTACGACACTCTCTGATGTGGTGGACAGATCACCATCGTTTAGTTCAGGGGGCTTCTTTTGTTCTTCCGACCTGGACTGTAATTTCAACAGATGCAAGTCTGACAGGTTGGGGAGCTGTTTGGGGGTCTCTGACAGCACAAGGGGTTTGGGAATCTCAGGAGGTGAGATTACCGATCAATATTTTGGAACTCCGTGCAATTTTCAGAGCTCTTCAGTCATGGCCTCTTCTAAAGAGAGAATTGTTCATTTGTTTTCAGACAGACAATGTCACAACTGTGGCATACATCAATCATCAAGGAGGGACTCACAGTCCTCTGGCTATGAAGGAAGTATCTCGAATTCTGGTATGGGCAGAATCCAGCTCCTGTCTAGTTTCTGCGGTTCATATCCCAGGTATAGACAATTGGGAAGCGGATTATCTCAGCCGCCAAACGTTACATCCGGGCGAATGGTCTCTTCACCCAGAGGTATTTCTTCAGATTGTTCAAATGTGGGGACTTCCAGAAATAGATCTGATGGCCTCTCATCTAAACAAGAAACTTCCCAGGTATCTGTCCAGATCCAGGGATCTTCAAGCGGAAGCAGTGGATGCATTGTCACTTCCTTGGAAGTATCATCCTGCCTATATCTTTCCGCCTCTAGTTCTTCTTCCAAGAGTAATCTCCAAGATTCTGAAGGAATGCTCGTTTGTTCTGCTGGTAGCTCCAGCATGGCCTCACAGGTTTTGGTATGCGGATCTTGTCCGGATGGCCTCCGTGGACTCTTCCGTTAAGACCAGACCTTTTGTCACAAGGTCCTTTTTTCCATCAGGATCTCAAATCCTTAAATTTAAAGGTATGGAGATTGAACGCTTGATTCTTAGTCAAAGAGGTTTCTCTGACTCTGTGATTAATACTATGTTACAGGCTCGTAAATCTGTATCTAGGGAGATATATTATAGAGTCTGGAAGACTTATATTTCTTGGTGTCTTTCTCATCATTTTTCCTGGCATTCTTTTAGAATTCCGAGAATTTTACAATTTCTTCAGGATGGTTTGGATAAAGGTTTGTCTGCAAGTTCCTTGAAAGGACAAATCTCTGCTCTTTCTGTTCTTTTTCACAGAAAGATTGCTAATCTTCCTGATATTCATTGTTTTGTACAAGCTTTGGTTCATATAAAACCTGTCATTAAGTCAATTTCTCCTCCTTGGAGTTTGAATTTGGTTCTGGGGGCTCTTCAAGCTCTGTGAAAAATATGCCCAGGCGCCAACAATATGGAGGCTAAGGTTTAGGTATAAAAATGAACTATGTCGTGTACTATAAAGATGTTATAAAAATGTTAAAACAATTTATTGTACAGAAGCGGAGATAAAACATAAAAGAAAAGGTAAAATACAATACTTCTTAAAAACAATACTTCATAAAAACACAATATTACATGTGCATGGATCCACGCTAATAAAATACAGTATGAATAAAATCTTCAGAGTATAAACACATAGGAGAAGTGAACTCGTTGAAATGGAGTTAACAGTATAAAAGCTAATCCTTAGTGGTAACTAGGAGTAAAAGAAATGATTACGATTCAATTACAATGAAAAATAATAAATGTAGATGACAATAAAGGTGTATAATAAAAATATGAAAACGTGGCAGTGTTCCAATGTTTAATGTTCCAAAAAAGAGAGTGTTCCAGTACTTAATGTTCCAAAAAGTGAAAAAATAAGTGTCAATCCTGTGTTGGGAATGCAAAAAAAGATAAAAAATGTGTCAATCCTTAGTTTTCTGTGGAACTAAAATATGGTGAAAAAAGAAAAAAAGAAAAGTCAGAGATTAGATCCCTGTATTCAGTGTTGTTTTCCTTATCCCTTAGTATTGTGATATCCTTCTCCCTTGGAATGTGGGGGCCTAGGGGAGCTCTGCCCCAGTGGATGATACCAAAAAGTGCTGAGTGCAGAGGTTCCAACAAAAATTATGTAAAAGAATATAAAAGTGAATTTTCAAAAATAGAAACCTGTGAATAAAAATATACACAATGTGTAAAACGATTACAGATTAATACTCCTATTGAAATGATGCTTACCAGGTCTACGCGTTTCGGCCTTTCCTTAGGCCTTTATCAAGACTGGTTTGGATAAAGGTTTGTCTGCAAGTTCCTTGAAAGGACAAATCTCTGCTCTTTCTGTTCTTTTTCACAGAAAGATTGCTAATCTTCCTGATATTCATTGTTTTGTACAAGCTTTGGTTCGTATAAAACCTGTCATTAAGTCAATTTCTCCTCCTTGGAGTTTGAATTTGGTTCTGGGGGCTCTTCAAGCTCCTCCGTTTGAACCTATGCATTCGTTGGACATCAAATTACTTTCTTGGAAAGTTTTGTTCCTTTTGGCTATCTCTTCTGCCAGACGAGTTTCTGAATTATCTGCTCTTTCTTGTGATTCTCCTTTTCTTATTTTTTATCAGGATAAGGCGGTGTTGCGAACTTCTTTTAAATTTTTACCTAAGGTTGTGAATTCTAACAACATTAGTAGAGAAATTATGGTTCCTTCATTCTGTCCTAATCCTAAGAATTCTAAGGAGAGATCATTGCATTCTTTGGATGTTGTTAGAGCTTTGAAATATTATGTTGAAGCTACTAAGAATTTCCGAAAGACTTCTAGTCTATTTGTTATCTTTTCTGGTTCTAGGAAAGGTCAGAAGGCCTCTGCCATTTCTTTGGCATCTTGGTTGAAATCTTTAATTCATCATGCTTATGTCGAGTCGGGTAAAACTCCGCCTCAAAGGATTACAGCTCATTCTACTAGTTCAGTTTCTACTTCCTGGGCGTTTAGGAATGAGGCTTCGGTTGATCAGATTTGCAAAGCAGCAACTTGGTCTTCTTTGCATACTTTTACTAAATTCTACCATTTTGATGTGTTTTCTTCTTCTGAAGCTGTTTTTGGTAGAAAAGTACTTCAGGCAGCTGTTTCAGTTTGAATCTTCTGCTTATCATTTAAACTTTATTTTGGGTGTGGATTATTTTTCAGCGGAATTGGCTGTCTTTATTTTATCCCTCCCTCTCTAGTGACTCTTGCGTGGAAAGATCCACATCTTGGGTAGTCATTATCCCATACGTCACTAGCTCATGGACTCTTGCTAATTACATGAAAGAAAACATAATTTATGTAAGAACTTACCTGATAAATTCATTTCTTTCATATTAGCAAGAGTCCATGAGGCCCACCCTTTTTTGTGGTGGTTATGATTTTTTTGTATAAAGCACAATTATTCCAATTCCTTATTTTTTATGCTTTCACACTTTTTTCTTATCACCCCACTTCTTGGCTATTCGTTAAACTGATTTGTGGGTGTGGTGAGGGGTGTATTTATAGGCATTTTGAGGTTTGGGAAACTTTGCCCCTCCTGGTAGGAATGTATATCCCATACGTCACTAGCTCATGGACTCTTGCTAATATGAAAGAAATGAATTTATCAGGTAAGTTCTTACATAAATTATGTTTTTCTAAGCCCTAGAAGGCTTCCTCTTATCTCAGTGCATTTTGACAGCTAGATAGTGCTACTTCATGTGTGCCATATAGATAACATTGTGCTCACTCCCATGGAGTTACCTAGAAGCCAGCACTGATTGGCTAAAATGCAATTCTGTCAAAATAACATAAATTAGGGGGGTCAGTCTGCAGAGGCTTCAATATAAGGTAAAATTATATTAATATAACCGTGTTGATTATGCAAAACTGGAGAATGAGTAATAAAGGGATTATCTATCTTTTTAAACAATAACAATTCTGGAGTAGACTGTCCATTTAACTGTGAACACAGCTAAAGCCTTCATTATGCAGACTTATGCAATCAATGTGTTATAGTTGTTTTTTGCTTTATTTAACACCTCCATGCTTGTTAATATTGGAACAAAGTTCTGATGTAAACACTATTAGTAAAAATGAAATCACGCAATCGTCGATGTGATCACGTGACTTCAAGGCTGGGATCAGATCATGGGGATTGCCTATGCTGCTAAGCATGCACCCCAGCCCTTCGTTAAAGGGGGAAGCTGCAGGACGCTGTATAAGGTAGGACGTTCCATGCCATCCTGTTAGGGCGTCATGGAGCTACCTAACAGCATACAGGGGTTAAATGTTCCTAATAATTAACTATTTGTTTTTTTTTTTCTCAGGATTTTTGTTTGTTGTGAGATCACATTACAGATGGAAAAAATCTGATATTTATATTGTTGTTATTTCTGTCTTTACATTTCAAAAACCTGCAATTTTATAAGGGTGTGTAGACTTTTTATATTCACTGTATATATATATATATATATATATATATATATATATATATATTTATATATATATATATATTGTTTCAGAAAGTAGAGTATATGGTAATAAATGAGAGCTATATAAGCATTCCCCGTTTTTTATAAAAACCCCAGGGAAATATTGTATGTTTGAATTGTGTAATTTGTAAAATGTGTTCTGGGTCCCTGGGGTGGAGTAGGGAGAGATGGGTAGGCCTGTACTCAAATAGCTATGAAACTGTCCAGTCCAGGTTTTGATTAGGATCTTGTTAATTACAGGTGTGGTTTATAATTGCAGTTCCTAGAGTTTAAAAGGAAGCCTGCCTTAGGCCCAGCCAGGAGGGATGATGTGTTAAAAGACGTTATTACTGTGAATTGTAAAAAGGATATTGTTCTGCAAAGTGCTGTCTCAATAAAAAAAACTTGAAGCTAAAGTAGTGGACTGTCCTGTATATGTATTTGGACAGAGTGAACATTTGCCTACCTTGCACTTTCATCTTTCTTCACCTCTTCTTATACTTCACCACAACATGTATAGAAATGTGCACAGATTATATAACATTAGTATTGGAATATTACATAGTGCATTTATACTGCCTGTAGACAGGATATACCATATACTTATAAAGTAAATATGAGAAACCGTATTGATAAGGTATATTGATACAGTACATAACACAGATCAAACTGATAGATAGAGAGGTAGATAAATAGATTTGAGTTACAACAGCTATATTTTAACATACTTTGTTTGCATTAAAAATACAATAGTATTCTGAGGATTTTTGGCTTTTATTTCCCTTTTTTTAAGAAACATAAGAGTTAAGCATTTTTTCAATATGTTTCCATTTACATGATTGATTCTTGGCAAAATGATCAAACTTTCTAGGATAACATTTCTTATGCTCATGGTTCTCCAGGTGTTTGCAAGTAAGCACTGATTATTGGTTAAGGTACCAATCAGCCAATCGGATTGAACTTGAATCTGATTGGCTGATTCAATCAGCCAATCAGATTTTTCTACCTTAAAGTGAAGGTAAAGTTACATGCTTCACTATACTTAGTTAAATAGTTAATGTAAAATCAATAGTAGTTTCATTCATGATTTTTTTGAAAGTTCGTTCTAAATACATTTTATCAGCAATGAAATATAATTTTTTACAAGTTACAATTCAACCCGTTTTTTTTTTTTTTTTTTAGGTCCTGATCACGTTGTGTGATCTCCCAATTGACTTTCTGGCCGTTAGGCGGCCGGGCAGCTACGTCATTAGAGTATAGATCGATTTGCGCATGCGTGACATTTTTTATGCCTCAAGTTGCGCGTTCCCGATGCGCGCATGCGCCTACCCGGTTTCTGTAATAAACAGAAATTACCACGGATACGTCAATTTTTCAGCGCACTGATTGGACAAGCTTGCCAGTGCCTGAGCAGCACGGGTGTCTGAGGATTGCGCGGTATTCATGTTCAGTGCTAGGAGACTCCCTTAGCGTGTGCACAGAAGAGCAGAGCCTCTGCGTTGTAGTCTGCCTGAGTGAGTGCTGCCGAGTGCTGAAGCAATGCCTTACACTTAGAATGCAATTCATTAGAGTTTCATTATATTGAACATTCTCAATCAGACAAAGCTATTTTTGTTCATGGATAAAACGGATTGATAACACAATAATGTTATCAATCGTTTTATCCATGAACAAAAATAACTTTGTATGATTGAGAATTTTCAATATGATGAAACGGTAATGAATAGCTGAATTGCCATTGGAGGGGCAATGCGCTCGGTGCTTGTGAACGCGCATTGCAGCTACGTATAGAGTGGTTGGGACCGCTCTATACATAAACTCACTAAGAGAGATAGGAAGTGGAAGGTGGGCGGAGCGTGCTAGATAACGGTAGGAATTATAACAATAAGAATAAAACTGTTAATAATATTTTTATAAAAAAAATAATATAGCAATCTGGATATGTTAATGTCATACAATGCCTGGATGTGTGGTAAACCATGTAACTTTACCTTCACTTTAATTCCGATTGGCTGATAGAATCCTATCAGCCAATCGGAATTCGACGGACGCCATCTTGGATGACGTCATTTAAAGGAACCTCATTCGTCGGGAAGTCGTTGTGCCGAAAGGATGCTCCGCGGCGGAGGAGCGAAGAAAGAAGATTGAAGATGCCGATTTGCTTGAAGACATCGCCGATGGAAGAAGACTCTCTGCCGCTTGCTTCAAGACATTCGCCCGGATGGAAGAAGACTTCACTGCCACTTGCTGGAACACATCGCCTGGATCGGATGAGGAGTTCGGCCCGGCTGGGTGAATACAAGGTAGGGAGATCTTCAGGGGGGTAGTGTTAGGTTTATTTAAGGGGGGTTTGGGTTAGATTAGGGGTATATGGGTGGTGGGTTGTAATGTTGGGGGGTGGTATTGTGTTTTTTTTTTGCAGGCAAAAGAGCAGTTTTGCCCCCACAAAAGGCCCTTTTAAGGGCTGGTAAGGTAAAAGAGCTTTGAACTTTTTTTAATTTAGAATAGGGTAGGGAATTTTTTTATTTTGGGGGGCTTTATTATTTTATTAGGGGGCTTAGAATAGGTGTAATTAGCTTAAAAATCTTGTAATCTTTTTTTTATTTTTTGTAATTTAGTGTTTGTTTTTTTTTGTAATTTAGTTTAGTTTATTTAATTGTATTTTTAGATAGATATTTGTAGTTTATTTAATTTATTGATAGTGTAGGTGTATTTGTAACTTAGGTTAGGATTTATTTTACAGGTAATTGGGTAATTATTTTAACTAGGTAGCTATTAAATAGGTAATAACTATTTAATAGCTATTATACCTAGTTAAAATAATTAACAATTTACCTGTAAAATAAATATAAACCCTAACATAGCTATAATGTAATTATTAATTATATTGTAGCTATCTTAGGGTTTATTTTATAGGTAAGTATTTAGATTTAAATAGGAATATTTTAGTTTATAATATGAATTAGATTTATTTAATAAGAATTTAGTTAGGGGTGTTAGGGTTAGATAGAGTTAATATAGTTAATATAAATACTATAGTAACTATATTAACTATATTAACCCTAATATAATTAGGGTTAATATAGTTAATATATATAATATAATAACTATAGTAACTATAATATACTTAGGGTTAATATAGATAATATAGCTGGCGGCGGGGTAGGTAGATTAAATTAGGGGTTAATAATTTTAATATAGATGGCGGCGGTGTAAGGGGTTCACATTAGGGGATAGATCAGTTAGATGGTGGCGGTTTTAGGGGCTCACAGTAGGGGGTTAGTTTATGTAGATGGCGACGGTTTAGGGGTTAAATACTTTATTAGGGATTGCGGCGGGGGATCGCGGTTGACAGGGAGATAGACATTGCGCATGCGTTAGGTGTTAGGTTTATTTTAGCAGCCAGTTTAGGGAGTTACGGGGCTCCAATAGTCAGCGTAAGGCTTCTTACGGCTGCTTTTTGTGGCGAGGTGAAAATGGAGTAAGATTTCTCCATTTTCGCCAAGTAAGTCCGTACGCTGTATATTGGATACCAAACTGCGCGGGTTTGGTATACCTGCCTATGGCCCAAAAAACTATGGGCGACGGCAGAAATATATGCGCGTAACTTCTAGGTTACGCCGTATATAGGATAGCAAACCCGCGCAAATATTGGCGTCGCCGACTTTTGAGGGCGACGATTTTTATCGGATCGACCCCATGATTTCTTTTTCAAATTTGAATGTACATAACCATTCTGATACACAAGACTTGATTGTGCTTTTTTTCAGTTACAGTTCTCGCAAACCATATTTTTACAGTAAGTCTCTTAATAAATTTATGGGTATCTATGTAAGTCCCAAACCTATCCAGTTTGCTAGTAGGAGCAAATGTGAGGCCTTTACTTAGAATATCTTCATGGGTTTTGCTTAATTTAAAATCACTCAAATTAAAAATCCCCTTATGTTAAATCAATCCCAATTCTTTATTTTTTTGTGACCGTTTTGTTCCACCTCTACTTACTATTTTTCTGAGGCCCTTCTTTTTCTTATATTTCTTTAAAGTAAGGGGCCTTCTTGTACTATTCTTTGACCTACACCTAAAAAATGATTAATAGTGTTTTGGACATTCTTATTGTAGTTACCATTCTCCATTGGTCTGAAGGTGCTTGGTCTGGGAGAATTGTAACTGTGTTCCTCTATATGTCTTAAAGGTTCATATCTGTTCTCTAGAGGCAATCCTGTATTTGTGTAGGTGTTGGTATTTCTATTTCTATTCTGATAATGATGTGTAAAGTATGTTGTATTAGACCTCCAATTCTTATGCATGGTTGGATAATTTTTGTTTCTTTCAAATCTGTTGTTATTGTGGTAGTGTCTATTATGATTATAAAAGCCAGAATCACTATTTGGCTCATGGTTCCTAAAATCTGTTAAATCTCTGATGTTTCTCTGTTCATTAGTATAGTCCCTATGACTTCTCTGTTCGTAAGCATAGTTTCTATTGTTACCAATATATCTTGTATCTGTATATGTGTTATTGTAATTAGTTCTCTGAGGATGTATATCTGGAGTGTTATTGGTGGTTTCTTGTCTAACACTCCTCCACCTATGTGAGATGTATTTGTTATCCTCAGGGTTCTGTAAATGTGTTTAATAATCATCTTTATCTCTATTAATTTTTTTTTTTTACTTTCAATAACTCCTCTTTAGTGGAGTCCATTAGTTTTTTTTTATCTCTTTTCTTTCTTTTGATATTTTTCTAACTCATTAAATTCCTATCATTTTTCTTCTAATTCTCTAAACTCTAATTCTTTTTTTTTTCAGGATTTCAAATGGATCAGAATGGGTATGTACATTCAAATTTGAAAAAAATAAATCTAGTTTTTACCCCAAGTATGACAAAGGACATGCAATCAAAACTTTTGAAAAACTAATAACTAGGGACATACGAAAAAATCTTAAAAAAAATAAATAATCCGACATTACAATTTAACACACAATTGAAAGCTCTTTTAGAGAGAGCTAGCAAAGATGGGATACTAAATAAAAAGGAAAATTAATATCTTTTTAAAAAAATCAAAATATTACATTACTGTACTGTGTCCCAAAGATCCATAAATTTCTAACTTTTCCACCAGGGAGGTCGATAATATCAATAACTTCAAATATCTTTGAGTACATTGATGTCCACTTGCAAAAGTATGTATCTGCCTTCTTTTTTAAAAGATTCTACTGAGGTGTTAAAAATTATTGGATAATATAAAATGGGAGGAGAATTACTGGTTTGCGACCTGTGACGTAACCTTATTATATACCTGGTATCTTCCATAAAGATGGGCTGAAAGCAATACAATATTTCCTTGACAAAGATGACGCCCTAAAACCATTACAAAAATCATTTATCTTGAAGGGTATAAACTTTATACTAACCCATAATTATTTTTCTTACAACAATCAATTTTATTTACAGAACTGTGGGACAGCAATGGGGACCAGATTGGTCCCAATTTATGCAAACCTCTTTATGGGGTTATGTGAAAAAGAATTCCTAGAATCTAGCATAATTGCAACAAATCTGGTCCTATATAGACGCTATATTGATGACAGGGCCGCCACTAGAAATTTTGGGGCCCCTGACTTAACTGTTGATCAGGGCCCCCCCCCCCTTGACATGTGCAGTTTTTGACCAAGTGACTAAAACGTATATGCACTTTATTCTTAAGTGTCTATTTAAACTTGGAAATGTTGTAAAGGTAGTAACATACACACCACAAACACACTCATACACTGAAACACACTCACACATAAGGATTCACATATAGACACTCTAGCAGACATGCAAAGAAACACACTCAGACACAGACACCAAACAGACACTCAGCACTTGTTTACATTGACCTGATGAGGTAAACTACAGTTTTGTAAAAAAAAAGGAGATTTACAAAAGAAAATATGAAGTTCTGATTATCTTTTTGTAAAGGAAGATGCCAACTAAATGATGACAACAGCATGCAGTGGCTGAAAGGAAGGGCCCTGAACTGCCTAAACAATCATTTAAAGGTTAAATGGTGGATTGGTGACTTCCGGAAAGGTCTCGTTAGTCTCAAAGTCTGTAGAAAGATGTAAATAATCAGTAGCAAGGTCAAAATGTCCTAAAAAGGAATGGACACACACACACAAACTCAAACTTGCACATACACCCAAGGAAACACTGACAGAGACAGCCTCAGAAAACACAAAGACATATACACACACAGAGACACCCACAGAAAACACACAAAGACATACACACACAGAGAGACAACCACAGAAAACACAGAAAGACATACATAAACACACCCTTAGTGAGGCATCCACAGAAAACACACAAAGACATACACACACCCTCACAGAGACACCCACAGAAAACACACACCCTCACAGAGACATCCACAGAAAACACAGACATACATACATACATACACACACACACACCCTCACAGAGGCATCCAGAGAAAATACACAAAGACAAACATACACACCTTCACAGAGACACCCATAGAAAAAGCTTAAAGACATATGCACACACACCCTCACAGAAATCCACAGAAAATGCACAGACATACACACCCACCCTCACAGAGAGACCAACAGAAGAAAAATACATACACACTCAGACACAAACCAAAGCACAAAGACATAAACACAGACACCCACAGAAACACTCACAGGAGGAAACATTTATGCACCTTGCATCCCTTAAATCAACAGTGTGTGACATGCATGATAAAATAAATGCAGAAATTAAGAGATCACTTGTTAAAGAATCATATTTGTAAATGTGCAAACAAAAATAATTGTGTGAATTCAAAATTGTACATTAATGATCTGGGTAGATGGCTAGATGAAGAAAAGTACTTTTAAAAGGTTGACATATGTTTGTTTCTTCCCCCCATTTTCCCCAACCAAGAGTAGCCACTTCAAATATAGTGTACAAATGTTCCCATCTGTCAGCTGTACTTATGGATTTTGAAAATGCTGTACTCTATATGGTCTTGGTAGAACCATAAGCTGTGGTACTCCTACCATCTGGTTAAATGCAGGATTTAGGCTTGTTGGTATGTAATTCAAAATTAAGTCAGCTGTAGTGTAAACTGAACAGTTTTAAGTTAACCTGTATCATTTCAAACACTGAGCAATCTTAGTCTGAGAGTATAACATGTTATGCAGATGTAAAAATCTTAAATAAAATGCCTCCTTGCATCTGGCAAGTCCTTGCATAAAGGGGCAGTAAACTGGAATGTAATATATATATATAAATTTAAAAAATGCATATCTGACAAATTCTGCATGGTTTTAAATATAGAATTTCTACAGGATTGTTAAATAATCATAAATGCACTGTTGCTAAAAAAAAATGTGTTTTATGGACCCCTGGCCCCACCATACCACTACTACCACACTGAAGTTACAATCTGAAATAAGTAAATCCTACCTCCTCTGCAAATGAAAGTGATCTGGCGTCTGACTCTGAGGATAACAAATACATCGCACACACTGTACAAAGTGCCAACTCTGTCTCACACTGTGCATAGTGGTTTAGTGCACACTCAGAAATCCTCTTAAATGTTAATACTTTACTCCTTGTAATAACATTTCCAATTTCTGCAATTAGCACTCTGCTGTAGTACCCACTGGTGACTGCCAAAATTAAAAAAAATATATATATATATTTTTTTTTTTTAGTTCTTGTCTCATGGGGCCCCCCTGGCCCATTGGGCCCCTGACAGGAGTCACCCCTGTCACCCCCTGATGGCAGCCCTGATTGATGATATATATCTTATCTGGAAGGGAACCCAAGTTGAGTTTGAACAATTTATGTTGGAGATGAATACTAAGAATAAAAATTTAAAATTAACAAGTGAAATAAGTAATGAAAAAAAATAAACTTTTTGGGTCTCGAAATCTATATTACTAATAGTATCATCAACACTAGAACAGATTTTAAAACTGTTGATGCAAATAATAATATCCCTAAGGGGCAGCTATTACAGATTCGTAAAATTTGCAGCAGTGATATAGATTATGATATACAAGCTGGAATGCTAAAGGATAAATTTATAGCAAGAGGTTACAAAGAAACTGAAATTACAGCAGTTAAAGATGAAGTAAAACTGAAAGATAGAACAGATCTAATGACAAAAAAGAAGTCATACAAAAGAGAACAGATGATAAAGAATCATTCATTCCCTTTATCACTAAGTATAGTCAAAATAACTACCTAATAGAGAGGATTATTAGGAAACATTGGGCAGTTCAAAAAAGTAATGAGAGAATAGATGAGCTTCCGCCAAAGTAACCAAACATAGTTTACAAAAAATCTCAGAATTTTAAAATCTATTTTAGCACCTACAGAAATAAAGAAGTAATCATTGGGTTTTTTTTCCCTTGCCTTACATGTAGGGCCTGCAAACATGCAGAAAAGAAAAAAGAAATAAAATGGAATGTAACAGGGAAAAGCTATAAAATTAAACAACAAATCAGATGTTCAGACAAAAATGTTGTCTACCCTTTGGAATGTAAATGTGGCCTACAATATATAGGCAAATCGGAAAGACCCCTCAGGGACAGAATTAGGGAGCACATCTTATCAATAGAGAACCATGATCAGGAAAGAAACAAAGATTTCCCAATACCAAAACACTTTTTAAGTTGCAATAATGCAAATGAGAGATGTCTAACATATACAGGTATTGCAAAAGTTAAAAAGAGTTGGAGGGGAACCGATGTACACAATAGTTTACTAAAATTAGAGAGTAAATGGATCTTTGAAATGAGAACACTGGCCCCTAAAGGTTTAAATCAAGAATTCAAGATAGGCTGTTTTCTCTTAGATTAGTAAAATCCATGTCATTCCTTATGTATAGTACTAGTTAAATAGGCAAAAAGAATCTTGATTTAACAGCCCACCTAGACTCAAAAGCTAGATCAGTAATAATCCATTATGTTCCTTAAGAATGGTATTAGTCAAATAGGTGATAGGAAACTTGATCTAATAGCCCACCTATACCAAATTGCTCATCTAGTAATATTCTACAAAGTATTACTAACTATTGAAAACCTGCTACTTCTAAGTTTTATCTGACATAATTTCGATATTTTAATTGTTTATAAGGATGAGTTTATCTTTTCCACTTTATTATTACCTTCCTTTATTATATATATATTTTTTATGTAAACGTCAGGATTATATTAATGTAGGTTTTATACTTCCTTTTTCATAAGTATAAATTAAGACCTAATCGATTAGATATGTGTAACATATTTGTAACATGTATTACTGTTCTAAGTAAGATTGTAAGCGGTTGAGACCAGCTTTCTATATAGGGATAACATTTACTATTTTGGCCTGTTACAAAATAATAATTAAGTGTTCAAACTTCTTAAACTACTAAATATTCAAGTTTCTTTCTTTTTTTTAACCTGGCCCTTTAAAATGCCACTCGAAATACCTCTATATAAGGTACTGGACTGCAACCGTCAGAGCTTGACAAAGGCAAGATTATCCGAAACGCGTTTCTCTTTTTGATCCCTCTGAGGATCCGTATTGAAAGTTCCATAGTTCCAGGCTCCAGACACTCAGCGGCACAGCGAGATTCCAGTTCTGGTGATACCTAAGGAAACTATGCTGCATCTTAGGACGGTCTCAATTGAGACTCCCACACAAGTTTTGAGAGACTTCCGACACTCTCCGGTGTAAGTGGAAGTGAAAACCTTTATTTATTTTCTTACTAGTGACAAGGGTTTCTTGTCTTTCCTTTTCCTTATAAGGAATTTGTCTTGCCGTGCAAGATTCGCTAAGAGACGTTGGCACACAGGACTCTGTTTGTAATCACTAGATGTATTGAAAACCCCTGAGTTCTTTTGTTTGCTACACTCTGACTGAGCATATCAATTAAGGAACTCCAGCCATGTTTTAATTGTATTTTTTATGAAATGTTTGGCATGCTATTTACTTTTTGTATACTTTTATGAACTGTATATTTTCTATGTAATCCGATTTTTTTTATAGTGTTTATTTATGTAATTTTTATTGATTCGCTTATATTAAATCAATTGGTTTTATTACCTTACCTCTATTTCTCTTCACTTATAATATTAGCCATATAGTAGTTTTTATTAATATAAACTTTCATCAATGAAAGTGCCCCTGTTTTTAATAGTATTTTTAAAAACCGGGCACTAATTGATGAAAGATTACATTCACTTTAAGCATGAGCCAGTCGGCATGTTTAACTCTGGAGAATATATTTTGCTTTAAAGTGTCAGTAAACTTTAAAAATAATATTATATAATTCTGCACATAGTGCAGAATTATATAACATTATATTAGCCAAACATTTATAAAACCTAATATTCCCTATTAATTTAAAAAAAAAACGCTGTTTCACATACCCGCTCTCTGCTCTATGCTGAGCGGCTCTGTTATATTTACTCAGCACATCGGGCCAGCTGTATAGTCACAGCCCGGCCCGACCGCGCCATAAGACTAAGTGCAGCTCGCTCCTGTGACAAAAACTCTGATAGAATTAAGATTTTTGCGCTAGTTGGATTGCACTGGTATTACAAGATGAAAGAAAACTTTTTTTTGCTCTAGCGGTAACCCGACTAGCGTAAAAATCCGAACTTAGAATATTGTGTGCGCGTTCATGTATTCCCTCATAGAAATCAATGGAGGAAAAAAAAAGTGGAAAAAACTCCCTACTCTCACGCATACACCATAACAAATTCTCATATGCGCTAACCCGATATAAAAATATAAATATTTCATATTCCAATGTTCTTTACGTAATGGAATATGTTCTATTTATTCATAAATACATATTTCTTAATATATCTGATGTTTTTTTAACCCCTTAAGGACCGGGCATTTCAGACAAAAATGTCCCCAAAAGACTAGAGAATTTTTAGCATTTTTGCCATCATTACATTTAAACAGAAATAGAGCATTTTTTATCTTTACCTATAAAAACTATATATGTTTTTATGAGATAACCCAAAGTATTGATCTAGGACCATTTTGGTATATTTCATTCCACCATTTCACCGCGAAATGCGATCAAATAAAAAAAATCGTTAACTTTTTTAGGTTTCTCACTGAAATTATTTACGAACAGCTTGTGCAATCATGGTACAAATGGTTGTAAATGCTTTTCTGGGATCCCCTTTGTTCAAAAATAGCAGACATATATGGCTTTGACATTGTTTTTTCGTAATTAGAAGGCCGCTAAATGCCGCTGTGAATCACACTTGTATTATGCCAAGCAGTGAAGGAGTTAATTAGGTCTCTTGTAGGGTTAATTTTAGCTTTAGTGCATAGATTACCCTCCCACTTGACACATCCCACCCCATGATCCCTCCCTTATCCCTCTCAAACAGCTCTCTTCCCTCCCCCACCCCACAATGGTCACCCCCATCTTAAGTACTGGCAGAAAGTCTTCCAGTAATAAAATAAAAGTCTTTTTTTTAATATAATTTTATTTTTATATTTTCTGCATTGTAGGGTCCCCCTTACCCTCCCTGATCCCCCATTGTAGGGTCCCCCTCCCCCTCTACCTTTTGGTCGCCATCTTAGGTACTGGCAGCTGTCTGCCAGTACTCAGTTTGCTGCAGTTGTTAGTCTTTTTCTTTAAATAAAACAAAACAAAACATTTTTTTCTGTAGTGTAGCTGCCCCCCATTACCTTACCCCCCTACCCCATCCAGATAGATTTCCCACCCTCTACCCCACTTTTTACAACAGGAGCCCCTCTCGCTGCTTCCCCCTCCCTCCTTCCCACTCACTGCCACTCTTACACTTTTTTCCCTGCCCCCCTCCAGTGATGGGCCGCCCACCCTTTTCCCTCCTTACCCTCCCAACCACCAACGATCAGCACCACCGCTGTCCGATGCAGAGAGGGCTACAGAGTGGCCCACTCTGCATCTGTAACTCTGCCCGTCTATTTCTATTTAGCCAGATTGCGGCAGAGAGTGGCCCAGGACTGCAGTGACGTTCATGGTACGTCGTTGATCCTTAAGGGCATAACGACTAGCGTTATACAGGGTATGGCGCTGGTCATTAAGGGGTTAAACAAATATATATTTATACCTATATATATATATTTATATATACATGATTATATATAGGTATAGATATATACAGATATATATAAATATCTATTTAGAAATACTTAAAGGGACAGTCTAGTCAAAATTAAACTTTCATGATTCAGATAGGGCATGTAATTTTAAACAACTTTCCAATTTACTTCTATTATCTAATTTGCTCAATTCTTTAGATATCATTTGATGAAGAAATAGCAATGCACATGTGTGAGCCAATCACACAAGGCCTCTATGTGCAGCAACCAATCAGCAGCTACTGAGCATATCTAGATATGCTTTTCAGCAAGTGATATCAAGAGAATGAAGCAAATTAGATAATAGAAGTAAATTAGAAAGTTGTTAAAAATGACATGCTCTTTTTAAATCACGAAAGAAAAAATATGGGTTTCATGTCCCTTTAAAACATATTCTGCTATTTATAGAACATAGGAATGTGAAATATTTACAGTAAATATAAAGTTAAGAATTTAAATAAATATGAATATTGCATAAATATGTTTTACATGTTTATCTACTTAACGGTAAAAGGTTCTACTGCACACATATATATATATATATATATATAAATATATATATATATATATATATATATATATCCAAACAATTTCCAGTTCAGCCCACCGAGAGACAATGGCCTGGGTGCAAATATAAATAGCATATATGACAGATGTAAATGCACTCTCAGGACTTCCACAAATTTCTTTATTGGAACGTTTTCGGGGTTCACAACCCCTTCATCAGCATAAACACATAGACAAAACTCAAACAATTTATAGTGTTTCAAATATCACTCACCAAACAAGTGTTACTCCAAAGTGCGCCAAATCTCGAGTGTGGAACGCATCTTGCGTTCCACAGTGCTGATGCCTACCTGAAGTGATATTATCTCACTTCTGGTTTCGCGGCATCGTTATATTAAGCATACAAGCTATATTAAGTATTTCATCAACAAACAATAACTCATACACAGTTGTGTGTAAAGTGTTATAAATAAACAAGTGCTAACACAAACTTAGGTGTAATGGATAAACTAGATTAGATCGCCGTAATAATATCCCTAATCGGCTGATCAGGTGCCATTGTATATATAGGTCTCCATGGCAACTGTAGTCATGGTTATAATAAACAATGATAAATTGTGTCTTAACACTGTGATTAATTGCATAGTGTAGCACACAGATGTATGTGACAATATGTGATGATCATTCTTAATCACATCTATGCATATAAAAAAAAACGATAGTATATATACATAGATAGGTACAAATTTAGATTTATATACAGAAAGTGGGGATTCTTGCTGAGCTTGTTACCCATTAATACAATGATATTAAATGACTTTATGTATTCAATGGGCACTTATCCTGGCTGTACGCCTACAGTATCTATTTCCAATTATATATAAATATGTATTTCAGTGGAATATGTAAAAATTGGTAATATACTCGGATCAATTGGGGGCAAAATTATTGCACATCATGGTTAATATATATACCTCAATGCGTCTGTGCTACATTTACGGCCACACTCAAAATATAAAGCCCAATTCAAAGTGGAAATAGAGATATTCACCCAATTTTACAGTGAAATCTCAAGGGTACATAGATTGTCAGGCTTATTTAGAGAGATGTATGTGTTGACCTCTGTTAATCAAAAATAAGTACTTACGGTACCGTAATTCTATACTGAGAGCAGACAGTTGTCACCCTCCTGCCCTTCTAAAGGGCATAGTCAAGTCTCAGTTTATCAGAACAATGAGAAATAATTCAGATGTGAGTACTGGGGTCTCCCAACTGACAGGAGTGGGAGAGAGATTCCGTGAAAGGGGGTATAAATCATCGATCATACAAGACACCATGACCACAGTATCTAAACTTACTCAAAGTGAACTGATTAAGCCTACACCAAAGAGAGACACGAGCAATAAGCTAATCATGTCTACAACATTCACTCCAGCCACCAAGAACACTGGACGTATTTTACATCAGCACTGGCCCATAATGGCTTCCGATCCGAAATTAACATTTACCCGACAGTTACAACCCATGGTGGGTTTCAGGAGGGGCATTAATCTAAAGGACCTTCTAATGCGAACAGATCAGAAATCATGTTACACCACAGGGGCTACAACAAATATTAAAGGGTCCTATAGGTGCTTAGGCTGCACAACATGTAATGGCCTGGTTAGTACCAAAACCTTTCATCACCCACATACAAATAGGAGGTACGTGATTAAACATTCTATTACGTGTACTACTACACACGTAGTGTACCTCCTTTTTTGCCCATGCTCGTGCTTCTATGTGGGTAAAACCACAGGCACGTTACGTGAACGAATGGCAAATCACAGGCATGCAATAAGATCTGCACTGAAACAGGGAGATTCCGAACAACCTGTGGCACGCCACTGTGCCAAGCAAGGCCACGCTGTTTCTTCCATACGTTACATCCTCATTGACCACATACCCCCATTGGACCGAGGAGGGGACAGGAGCAAGACACTGCTTAAACGTGAAGCTCAGTGGATCTTCAAACTTGGAACTATACATCCAGGCGGATTAAACACCACCCCAGATTTTAAAAATCTTATTTGATCCCACAGGGTAGTGCTACACTCTTGGGGTACAACCCAGGGTCATTGTGGCTACGTGTAGCTTCCAGCCCCATTGCTCTTATGAGTAGTGGTGGCTGGTCGCTTACGACACAACCTGGTGGAGGTGATAGCCCCCATCTAGGCTGTGGAAGCCTGGCCCCTGAGGTATAGTTACCTACTTATGCACTTTAGACCTTTGATTGGGAATTCATTGATATACCTCTGAATGTGAGGGAGTAACAAGATGGACAATCTTTATTTGATCATACTTGGTCTCTTATAAGTTGGTCCAGCCTATTACTGTGTGTATGTGTGATAATGATGAATCTATACCAGATGCATATAATATTTATCCCTACACATCACTATGAATTGTCCCATAAGACATAACAAGGCATTTCTTAGAGATACATCGGGGTATCTCTCCAACTTTGGGTATAAGTACCGTACTTATTTTTGATTAACAGAGGTCAACACATACATCTCTCTAAATAAGCCTGACAATCTATGTACCCTTGAGATTTCACTGTAAAATTGGGTGAATATCTCTATTTCCACTTTGAATTGGGCTTTATATTTTGAGTGTGGCCGTAAATGTAGCACAGACGCATTGAGGTATATATATTAACCATCTCGGTGATGTGCAATAATTTTGCCCCAATTGATCCGAGTATATTACCAATTTTCACATATTCCACTGAAATACATATTTATATATAACTGGAAATAGATACTGTAGGCATACAGCCAGGATAAGTGCCCATTGAATACATAAAGTCATTTAATATCATTTTATTAATGGGTAACAAGCTCAGCAAGAATCCCCACTTTCTGTATATAAATCTAAATCTGTACCTATCTATGTATATATACTATCGTTTTTTTTATATGCATAGATGTGATTAAGAATGATTATCACATATTGTCACATACATCTGTGTGCTACACTATGCAATTAATCACAGTGTTGAAACACGATTTATCATTGTTTATTATAACCATGACTACAGTTGCCATGGAGACCTATATATACAATGGCACCTGATCAGCCGATTAGGGATATTATTACGGCGATCTAATCTAGTTTATCCATTACACCTAAGTTTGTGTTAGCACTTGTTTATTTATAACACTTTACACACAACTGTGTATGAGTTATTGTTTGTTGATGAAATACTTAATATAGCTTGTATGCTTAATATAACGATGCCGCGAAACCAGAAGTGAGATAATATCACTTCCGGTAGGCATCAGCACTGTGGAACGCAAGATGCGTTCCACACTCGAGATTTGGCGCACTTTGGAGTAACACTTGTTTGGTGGGTGATATTTGAAACACTATAAATTGTTTGAGTTTTGTCTATGTGTTTATGCTGATGAAGGGGTTGTGAACCCCGAAAACGCTCCAATAAAGAAATTTGTGGAAGTCCTGAGAGTGCATTTACATCTGTCATATATATATATATATATATATATATATATATATATATATATATGTATACATATAGTATATATTTATGCGTTTATATATATATATATTTATCTGTAAA